>NW_027012401.1:0-19612 GCF_036934945.1 Oncorhynchus masou masou
TTGGTCAGTAGATGCCCCCATTGTGCTTTTTGTCCCTATGTTCTTTCCCTTGATCCCCATTATTATTTGCACCTGTGTCTCGTTTTTCCCTGATTGTATTTAAACCCTTTGTTTCCCTCAGTTCTGTGCTCTGTGTTTGTATGTTAGCACCCTGCCCTAGTGTTCTGTGTGCTCTTGTCGATTCCGGGTGACGTTCTTGTGGTATTCTGTTTTTTGTTTTTGTTTATTTTTGGTGAGTTTCTTTTGAGGTCTTTTTGTGTTTTACCTACCACCTTTTGGATTTGCCATTTTTTGTATTTTAGGATTTTTTCTTTATTAAATACACCGTCTTAAGTACTGCTGTGTCTGCCTCATCTTCTGGGTTCTGCTGTCTATTCGTGGCTCAGTTGGTTAAGTGACTGTTTCTCCTCCGGAGACCCAGGTTCGAAACCGGGTCCTGACAGAAACACAGAGCCAAAAATGAAGCAGAGGCAGCCAGTTCCCAGGACCTTTTGCCACGCTGTCCCACCACCAGGAGACTGTCCAACGCCACGGCCGCCTGGTTCAGCAAGAGGCCTTAATGGCTAGACATTCTCATCTTCTGTCGGAGATGCTGACTTCCATTAAGCAAATATCTGATCGACTTACCCCGGCAACAGTTCCCGTCCCAGTACCTCAGGTTCACGTACCCATGGCAGTTAACCCCCTGGCTGAACCTCGTCTTCCACCTCCCCAACGGTTCTCAGGTGATCCAAGTGCTTGTAAAGGCTTTCTCACTCAATGTTCTCTCTCCTTTGAGCTGCAACCCTCGTCGTTTCCCACCGACCGGTCTAAGATCGCATATATCATCACCCTGCTGTCGGAAAAAGCCCTGGCCTGGGCTACTGCTGTGTGGATGCCCATAGTTCCTGCTGTGCCAGCTACTCTGCCTTTGCTGAGGAATTCAAACGAGTGTTTCAAGGCCCAAGCAGTGGTTCTGACTCAGCCAAACAGCTCCTGACTCTCCATCAAGGTTGGCGCAGCGTGACGGACTATGCCATCCAGTTCCGCACGGTGGCAGCAGCGAGTGGCTGGAACAACGAGGCGCTCACGGTGTGCTTTCTGAAAGGCCTTTCCGACACTATCCAAGATGAACTGGCCACTCGGGAACCACCGGACAATCTCGAGTCCCTGATCAAGTTGGCCTCACGCATTGACCAGCGTCTGAGAGAGAGAGAACTCAACCGTAGACCTCTAGCCCCTATCAGTCCCAGCTCCGAGTCCCCAACTTTATCATCGCTGGCTCCACCGGAACCCATGCAGATTGGACGCATCTCCCAGGCTGAGAGAGACCGCCGGATGAGGGAGCGACGCTGTCTATATTGCGGCAAACCGGGCCATTTCCGTTCCACGTGTCCCGGGCTCCAGGGAAACGCTCTGTCCCGTACAGACCGGGGGAACTGTAACGGGAAACATAACCTCCTCCCATCCGTCCAACTCCCCGTCTGCTCATTCCAGTCACCCTCTCCTGGGACAACCACAAGCTTCACCTTCAAGCCTTGGTAGACTCTGGAGCCGCAGGGAACTTCATGGATGGTGTCTGGGCGAAGGAGAATGGCGTTCCCTCTGAACCTCTAAGTGACCCCATGAGGGTTACTACATTGGATGGAAGCCCTTTGGGATCTGGACTTGTCACTCATGTCACTACCTCTTTGAGACTTTCAGTTTCACAACACCAGGAATTGATGAACTTTCATTTGATCTCCTGTTCCGAGTTCCCTCTCGTCCTTGGATACCCCTGGCTTCACAGCCATAACCCTCACATCGACTGGTCTGTGGGCACTATCAAGCAGTGGGGTCCTACGTGCCAAGCTACTTGTATTTTCCAGAATTCCCGAGTTCTACTCCCGAGTCTTTAGAATCCATCGACCTGACCCGAGTTCCCGAGTGTTACCATGACCTCAAACTGGTGTTTAGCAAACAGAGGGCCACCATGCTACCACCCCATAGACCTTACGATTGCCCCATCGACCTGTTTCCGGGCACTTGCCCCCCAGGGGTCGGATCTTTTCCCTATCTCCACCCGAACGAGCTGCTATGGATACCTACATCAAGGACGCTCTGGAAGCAGGCCTCATGCGTCCATCCACCTCCCCGGCGGGAGCAGGGTTTTTCTTTGTGGCCAAGAAAGACGGTGGATTACGTCCTTGCATCGACTACCGGGGACTCAATGACATAACCGTCCGTAACTGTTACCCGCTACCCCTTATGGCCACAGCCTTGAGCTGCTCCAGGAAGCAGTTGTTTTCACTAAGCTTGACCTGCGGAACGCATACCATCTTGTGCGGATCAGACCTGGTGACGAGTGGAAGACCGCTTTCAACACGCCTACTGGTCACTATGAATACTTGGTGATGCCCTTCGGCCTGACCAACGCCCCAGCGGTGTTCCAAGCGCTCATAAACGATGTGCTTAGGGATATGCTTAACATATTTGTGTTCGTTTACTTGGATGACATCCTCATCTTTTCGAGCTCCCTTCAAGAACACACTAAGCATGTCAGACAAGTACTCAAACGCCTCCTGGACAGCCATCTGTACGTTAAGCCGGAAAAATGTGAATTCCATTCATCCCGAGTACAATTCCTGGGATTTGTAGTGGAACCCGGTCGAGTCCAAATGGACCCTAGGAAGGTAGGGGCGGTAGCGGATTGGCCCACCCCAAATCCGTTAAGGATGTTCAGCGTTTCCTGGGCTTCACAAACTTTTACCGCAAGTTCATCAAGAACTTCAGTTTGGTGGCAGCTCCTCTCTCAGCTTTAACCAAAGGTGGCAATGCAAGGTTTTTGTGGGGAAGAGAAGCTGAGACGGCCTTCCAAGGACTCAAGCAGCGCGTCCTCTCTGCTCCCATCCTGATACTATCGACTACGGATGAACCATTTGTGGTGGAGGTAGACGCATCAGAGGTTGGTGTTGGAGCTGTCCTGTCTCAGAGGGTGAAGACAAGAAGCTTCATCCGTGCGCTTTCTTCTCACACCGGCTTACCCCGACTGAGAGGAACTACGATGTGGGGATCGTGAACTCCTAGCGGTTAAGATGGCATTGAAGGAATGGAGACACTGGCTCGAGGGGGCTCACCCGTTTCAAGTGCTTACGGACCACAAAAAATCTGGAGTATATCCAGCAGGCGAAGCGATTGAACTCTAGACAAGCTAGATGGTCTCTTTTCTTCAATCGATTCCAGTTTATCCTTACCTATCGGCCCGGGTCGAAGAATCTCAAACCGGATGCCCTGTCCCGAGTCTACGCTCCTGCCATTCGAGATGACACGGACATGCCTGTCCTTCCTGCTGCTAAGATTGTGGCTCCGATCTCGTGGCAAGTTGAGGATACCGTGAGACGTGCTCAAGCTAGCGAACCGGACCCTAAAGGAGGCCCTGCCAATCGGTTGTTTGTCCCCAAGGCAGTGAGGACTCAGGTCCTTCTGTGGGGGCACTCCTCTCGCCTCACCTGTCATCCGGGCGTAGGTCGCACCTTGGAGTTCATCCAGCGTAAGTTCTGGTGGCCTACCATAAGAGAAGACGTTGCCACTTTCGTCAATGCCTGCCCCGTGTGCTGCCAGGGCAAATCTTCTCACCTCCGCCCTCAAGGACTCCTTCACCCTTTAACTGTTCCCCACAGACCCTGGTCCCATATCTCATTGGACTTTATTACTGGACTTCCTCCATCCCATGGCAATACTACTATCCTAGTCATAATCGACAGGTTTTCAAAGGCGGCCAGGTTCGTCCCTCTGACTAAGTTACCTTCTGCCAAGGAAACGGCTGAGTTGGTAATTAATCATGTGTTCCGAGTCTTCGGCATTCCTCAAGATGTGGTTTCTGACAGAGGTCCCCAGTTCGCCTCAAGGTTTTGGAAGGCCTTCTGCCAACTCATGGGGGCTTCTGCCAGTCTATCTTCAGGGTACCATCCGGAGTCCAACGGCCAAACAGAGAGGATGAATCAAGAGCTGGAAACCACCCTCCGATGTATGACTCGTGACAACCCGTCCACATGGTCATCCTTTATTGTTTGGGCCGAATACGCGCACAACACCTTGCGCTCCTCCTCCACTGGTATGTCCCCGCACGAGTGTCAGTTTGGCTATGCTCCTCCATTGTTCCCGGACCAGGAGGCAGAAGTCAGAGTGCCTTCAGCCTTGAGGTTCGTCAGACGCTGTCGGCTTATGTGGAGGAAGACCCGTCTTAATCTGATGCGTTCCTCACAGAGGTATCAACAACAAGCCAACAGACGTCGCCGTCCCGGGCCTACCCTGCGCCCCGGCCAGAGAGTCTGGCTTTCCACAAGAGACTTACCTCTACGGGTGGAGTCTCGCAAGCTGTCCCAAAAATACATCGGTCCCTTCAAGGTTGCCAGGAGAGTTAACCCAGTTTCTTATCGCCTACACTTACCCAGATCCCTTAAGATTAATCCCACATTTCACATTTCATTGTTAAAACCTGTTGTTTTTTCTCCCCTTGTCCCGGCAGACAGACCTCCCCCTCCGCCTCGTGTCATTGGAGGCCAGCCGGCTATACCGTCCACCGGATACTGGATTCCCGCCGGGTGCAGCGGTCCTGGCAGTATCTGGTGGACTGGGAAGGCTACGGTCCTGAGGAGCGCTCCTGGGTTCCTGCCAAAGACATCCTGGACCCTGACCTCATTCGTCAGTTCAGGGTCCTCCACCCTGAGAGAGCTGGTAGGAACGTCAGGAGCCGTTCCTAGGGGGGGGATTCTGTCAGGATTTGGCCAGGGTTGTTCCGGGTTTTGGTCAGTAGATGCCCCCATTGTGCTTTTTGTCCCTATGTTCTTCCCTTGATCCCCATTATTATTTGCACCTGTGTCTCGTTTTTCCCTGATTGTATTTAAACCCTTTGTTTCCCTCAGTTCTGTGCTCTGTGTTTGTATGTTAGCACCCTGCCCTAGTGTTCTGTGTGCTCTTGTCGATTCCGGGTGACGTTCTTGTGGTATTCTGTTTTTTGTTTTTGTTTATTTTTGGTGAGTTTCTTTTGAGGTCTTTTTGTGTTTTACCTACCACCTTTTGGATTTGCCATTTTTTGTATTTTAGGATTTTTTCTTTATTAAATACACCGTCTTAAGTACTGCTGTGTCTGCCTCATCTTCTGGGTTCTGCTGTCTATTCGTGGCTCAGTTGGTTAAGTGACTGTTTCTCACTCCGGAGACCCAGGTTCGAAACCGGGTCCTGACAATTTGTGCAGATAACCAAGAATTTACAACTTTCAGATGAGACTGAATTAAGAGGACGATTAATATTGACTGCTATTGATGTAAAATATTACTAGGTCTTTAAGAGTTTATTCGGAAGATAACAGCTCTATAAATATTATTTTGTGGTGCTCGACTCTAGTTAATTACATTTACATGATTAGCTCAATCAGGTGATATTAATTACGGAGAAATGATTTTATAGAATAGCATGTCATATTACTTAATGCGGCATAGCCAAAGACACGACAGCTGTTTGAAAAGACCACCTGAAATCTCAGTCTGTTTTGGTGGGATCGAGTTTGACCTGCCGGGTGACCTGCCAGGTCAGTACATTAGCTGATAGACCAATAATAGAGTTCCAAACCTCTCTGCCAATAACAGCTAGTTTCCCCCTCCCCACTCAGCCCACTCAAAGACAGTCCTAGCTAAATTCTTGCTTGATAAATTGCTATTTACTAAGAAGCTATTTTTGACATGTTTTTTTATTGGACCAGGTAAATTGACTGAGAATACATTCTCATTTGCAGCAACGACCTGGGAAATAGTTACAGGGGAGAGGAGGGGGATTAATTAATGAGCCAATTGTAAACTGTAAATGATTAGGTGGCCATGATGGTATGAAGGCCAGAGGGGAATTTTAGCCAGGACACCTGGGTTAACACCACTACTCTTACAATAAGTGCCATGGCATCTTTAGTGACTACAGAGAGTCAGGACACCCGTTTAACGTCCCTTCCGAAAGACGGCACCCTGCACAGGGCAATGTCCCCAATCACTGCCCTGGGGCATTGATGTGCCTCCTACAGGCCCTCCAACACCACTTTCAGCAACATTTCAGCTCCCATCCAGGGACTGACCAAGACCAACCCTGATTAGCTTCAGAAGCAAGCCAGCAGTGGCTTTGAAAACAATCACAGTGAGGTAATTTATTGTTACCCAGAATTGATTTGATATTGAAATATAAATGGCTGCATTGGACCTTTAAGTCACTGTCCACTTTAGTTTATATAACAGTCCAGTTCTGTTTCTACAGCAGTCTACATCAGTTTCAAGAACCATTTAGTTAATATAACAGTCCAGGTCTGTTTCTACAGCAGTCTACTTCAGTTTAAAGAACCATTTAGTCTATTTAACAGTCCCGTTGTCACGCCCTGGTCGAAGTATTTTGTGTTTGTCTTCATTTATTTGGTCAGGCCAGGGTGTGGCATGGGTTTTTGTATGTGGTGTGTTTGTATTGGGATTGTAGCTTAGTGGGGTGTTCTAGTTAAGTCTATGGCTGTCTGAAGTGGTTCTCAATCAGAGGCAGGTGTTTATCGTTGTCTCTGATTCGGAACCATATTTAGGCAGCCATATTCTTTGAGTGTTTCGTGGGTGATTGTCCTTATTGTCCTGATGTCCTTGTTCTGTGTTTATTTGCACCAGTATGAGGCTGTTTCGGTTTTCGTTACGTTTATTGTTTTGTAGTGTTTGTATTTAGATTCGTGTTGCTTCAGTTTAAATAACATCGATCGCAATCTACATGCCGCATTTTGGTCCGACTCTCCTTCACACCTAGAAAGCCGTAACACCCGTTCTGTTTCTACAGCAGTCTACTTCAGTTTCAAGAACCATTTAGTTTATATAACAGTCCAGTTCTGTTTCTACAGCAGTCTATGTAACGGGTTTCTATCTACTCCTCTGACGATGAGGTGGAATAAGGATCGGACCAAAATGCAGCGTGGTTCGTTAGATACATCTTTAATAAAGATGAAAATACGTACAATACAAAAACAACAAACGTGGAAAACCGAAACAGCCCTGACTGGTGCAACAAACACAGAGACAGGAACAATCACCCACAAACACACAGTGAAACCCAGGCTACCTAAATATGGTTCCCAATCAGAGACAATGACTAACACCTGCCACTGATTGAGAACCATATCAGGCCAGACATAGAAATAGACAAACAAGACATCCAACATAGAATGCCCACTCAGATCACACCTTGACCAACCAAAACATAGAAACATACAAATAAACTATGGTCAGGGTGTGACAGTATTCCCCCCCCAAGGTGCGGACTCCGGACGCAAAACCTGAACCTATCGGGGAGGGTCCCGGGTGGGCATCTGTCCGCGGTGGCGACGTGCCCCCCACTTCACCTTAGTCCTCCCCCACCTTGTCCGCTTCCGTGACCTCCTAGCCACGGCAACCCTACTAAATAACACGGGTCAGAGGGGCAGCTCGGGACAGAGAGGCAGCTCGGGACAGGGGGCAGCTCGGGACTGAGGGACAGCTCGGGACAGAGGGACAGCTCGGGACAGAGGGACAGCTCGGGACAGAGGGACAGCTCAGCACTGAGGGGCAGCTCAGCACTGAGGGGAAGCTCAGCACTGAGGGGAAGCTCAGCACTGAGGGGAAGCTCAGCACTGAGGGGAAGCTCTGGGCTGAGAGGAAGCCCAGCACTGAGAGTAAGCCCAGTACCGAGAGGAAGATCAGCCAGGCAGTTGAATCCAGCAGATCCCGTCTGGCTGGCAGTTCTGGCAGATCCTGGCTGACTGGTGGATCTGGAAGAATCTGGTTGACTGGCAGATCTGGAAGAGTCTGGTTGACTGGCAGATCTGGAAGAGTCTGGCTGACTGGCAGATCTGGAAGAGTCTGGCTGACTGGCAGATCTGGAAGAGTCTGGCTGACTGGCAGATCTGGAAGAGTCTGGCTGACTGGCAGATCTGGAAGAGTCTGGTTGACTGGCAGATCTGGAAGAGTCTGGTTGACTGGCAGATCTGGAAGAGTCTGGCTGACTGGCAGATCTGGAAGAGTCTGGCTGACTGGCAGATCTGGAAGAGTCTGGTTGACTGGAAGAGTCTGGTTGACTGGCAGATCTGGAAGAGTCTGTCTGACTGGCAGATCTGGAAGAGTCTGGCTGACCGGCAGATCTGGAAGAGTCTGGCTGACCGGCAGATCTGGAAGAGTCTGGCTGACTGGCGGATCCTGGCAGACTGACGGCTCTGGCTGCTTCATGCTGACTGGCGGCTCTGGCTGCTCCTTGCTGACTGGCGGCTCTGGCTGCTCCATGCAGATTGACAGCTCTGGCGGCTTCTTGCAGACTGACAGCTCTGGCTGCTCCATGCAGACTAGCAGCTCTGGCAGCTCCTTGCAGACTGGCAGCTCCTTGCAGACTGGCAGCTCCTTGCAGACTGGCAGCTCCTTGCAGACTGGCAGCTCCTTGCAGACTGGCATCTCCATGCAGACTGGCAGCTCCATGCAGACTGGCAGCTCCATGCAGACTGGCAGCTCCAGCTGCTCCATGCAGACTGACATCTCTGGCTGCACCATGCAGACTGGCAGCTCTGGCTGCACTAAACGGGCAGGAAACTCCGGCAACGCTGTAGAGGCGGAAGGCTCTGACAGTGCTAAACAGGTGGGAGACTCCAACAGCACAGTAGAGGAGGATTGCTCTAGCAGCGCTGGAGAGGTGAGGCGCACAGTGGATCTGATGCGTGGTGCTGGCACTGGTGGTACTGGGCCGAGGACACGCACAAGAAGCCTGGTGCGGGGAGCTGCCACCGGAGGGCTTGGGTGTGGAGGTGGTACTGGGTAGACCGGACCGTGCAGGCGCCCTGGAGCTCTTGAGCACCGAGCCTGCCCAACCTTACCTGGTTGAATACTCCCGGTCGCTCTGCCAGTGCGGCAAGGTGGAATAGCCCGCACTGTGCTATGCAGGCGAACCGGGGACACCGAGCGTAAGGCTGGTGCCATGTAAGCCGGCCCAAGGAGACGCACTGGGGACCAGATGCGTAGAGCCGGCTTCATGGCATTTGGCTCGACGCTCAATCTAGCCCGGCCGATATGCGGAGCTGGAATAGAACGCACCAGGCTATGCACCAGCACTGGAGACACCGTGTGCACCACAGCATAACACGGTGCCTGCCCGGTCTCTCTAGCCCTCCGGTAAGCACAGGGAGTTTGTGCAGGTCTCCTACCTGGCGTAGCCATACTCCCTGTGAGCCACCCCCCAATAAATTTTTGGGGCTGACTCCCGGGCTTCCTATCGCCGCCGTGCTTGCTTCAACAACTCCATTTTTCTATACCCCTCTTCGCACTGCTCCAGCGAATCCCAGGCGGGCTCGGGTACTCCTCCTGGGTCGGCCGCCCACCTGTCTATTTCTTCCCGTGAGTGTAATCCAGAATCTGTTCCCATGTCCTTTCCTCTCTTTGTTGCTCCTGTCTCCGCTGTTGCCCGTTACCACTCCGCTTGGTCCGTTTGTGGTGGGTGATTCTGTAACGGGTTTCTATCTCCTCCTCTGACGATGAGGTGGAATAAGGATCGGACCAAAATGCAGCATGGTTCGTTAGATACATCTTTAATAAAGATGAAAATACGTACAATACAAAAACAACAAACGTGGAAAACCGAAACAGCCCTGACTGGTGCAACAAACACAGAGACAGGAACAATCACCCACAAACACACAGTGAAACCCAGGCTACCTAAATATGGTTCCCAATCAGAGACAATGACTAACACCTGCCACTGATTGAGAACCATATCAGGCCAGACATAGAAATAGACAAACAAGACATCCAACATAGAAACATACAAATGAACTATGGTCAGGGTGTGACAGTCTACTTCAGTTTCAAGAACCATTTAGTTTATATAAGAGTCCAGTTCTGTTTCTACAGCAGTCTACTTCAGTTTCAAGAACCATTTAGTTCATATAACAGTCCAGTTCTGTTTCTACAGCAGTCTACATCAGTTTCAAGAACCATTTAGTTTATACAGCAGTAGGAGTGGGACACACACACATTATATTAACCATTTAGTTAATATAACAGTCCAGTTCTGTTTCTACAGCAGTCTACATAAGTTTCAAGAACCATTTAGTTTATACAGCAGTAGGAGTGGGACACACACACATGTGAGTTATACGCCTGCTACCCACACACGTGAACAAACACACACAACCACTCACACCAGCTGTTTTCTGGCAGCAAGGCTCGGCATTTGGGACTAAATATGCAGTAAAAAGAGACAGATGGAGACACTGAGTTTGTGAAAGAGGGAGAGAAAGAGAGAAATGATAGAGGGTGGAAGGGAGGGAGGATGAGAGAATTTGAGAGGGAGGGAGGGAGGCAGGGAGGAAGGAAGGGTGAGAGAGAGAGAGAGTATAGAGAAGAGAGAGCGCGAGATCACTCCCTCATCTGTCTGTTAGCTATCTAACCCTCTAGCCAGGTGCAGCAGACTAACAATAGACTGTTTACAGCCATTACAGACAGACCATTACAGGCAGACCATTACAGGCAGACCATTACAGGCAGACCATTACAGGCAGACCATTACAGACAGACCATTACAGACAGACCATTACAGACAGACCATTACAGACAGACCATTACAGACAGACCATTACAGACAGAACATTACAGACAGAACATTACAGACAGACCATTACAGACAGACCATTACAGACAGACCATTACAGACAGACCATTACAGACAGACCATTACAGACAGACCATTACAGACAGACCATTACAGACAGACCATTACAGGCAGACCATTACAGGCAGACCATTACAGACAGACCATTACAGGCAGACCATTACAGGCAGACCATTACAGGCAGACCATTACAGGCAGACCATTACAGGCAGACCATTACAGGCAGACCATTACAGACAGACCATTACAGGCAGACCATTACAGACAGACCATTACAGACAGACCATTACAGGCAGACCATACACCAGGAGAGATAGAAAGAGAGGGTCAAATGTCTACTGTTTGCTGATGATCTGGTTACTCCAACAAGGAGGGCCTACAGCAGCACCCAGATCTTCTGCACAGATGACAGTAAATCTCAGTAAGGCAAAAATAATGGTGTTGCAAAAAAGGTCCAGTTTCCAGAACTACAAATTCAAATTCCATCTAGACACCTTTACCCTAGAGCAGGTATATCCAAAAATGCCGTCGGGGGTACGCCAATTATTATTTTATTTTTTTACAATTATTATTATTTTTATTTTTTTGAAAAATATATACAAATCTTCCCATTTTCAAACAGTCCATTTAGATTTTCCAACGGGGCTATACAATTGGGTGAGTTTTTCTTCTCTCGCCTGAGTAGCCTCGTTTCACTGCCAAAAATAAAATTAAACCATCTAGTGTTCAGCAAAATAACAACACAATGTCAAACACAAGTAGCCTAGTCAAATAATGACATCTTGTCACATTAACCGTTACTCTCTCTCGGTAATTCCACTAACCATCTGTATGTAGCCAAACGTAGCTGACAGGGAGACATAGTGGAGTGGTAACGCGCGTGCAAGCAGTTGCTCCCGACGCCACTCGGGTACACCGCAGCATCCACCAAGAGGCTCTTGCTGCCAAGGGAATGCTTGACAGCTTGAAAGACGTTTTGGACAGTACAGTGAAAATGGTTAACTTTGTTAAAAAACAAGGCCGCTGAACTCTCGTATATTTTCTGCACTGTGCAATGATATGGGCAGTGACTATGTAACACTTTTACAAACATACATAGTTATGGTTATCAAGGGGCAAAGTAATGACACGTTTTTTTAAATTGAGAGACGAGCTTAAAGTTTTCTTTACTGACCATAATTTTCACTTGTCTGACCGCTTGCATTGCTACGAGTTTTCCGCACGAATGGCCTATATGGGTGATGTTTTTTCTTGCCTGAATGATCAGAATCTAGGATTCTCCGCAATTATATTCAATGTGCGGCGCAAAATCCAGGCTATGATTAAGAGGTTGGAGCTCTTCTCTGTCTGCATTGACAAGGACAGCACATGGGTCTTTTCATCATTGTATGATTTTTTTGTGTGAAAATGAACTCAAGCTTACGGACAATGTCAAATGTGATACTGCGAAGCACCTGTGTCAGGATTGTTGAAGCATACTCGACCAACGTGCAGCGTGATCTGGGTTCCACATCTTTTCTTAGAAATAAGTGAACCACACAACAAAAACAATAAAGACTAAACGAAATTGACGACAATGGAGTGCTAACATGCAACTACACATAAACAATATCCACAAAACACAGGTGGAAAAAAGCTACCTAAACATGATCCCCAATTAGAGACAACAATTACCAGCTGCCTCTAATTGGGAATCATACAAAATCACCAACATAGAAAACAAACTAGAACCCCACATAGAAATAATAAACTCGACTAACCCCCCAGTCACGCCTGACCTACTCCACCATGAAAAAAAGGACTCTCTATGGTCAGGACATGACAACCTGAGTGAGTTGGGTGCAATTTTGAGGTACTTTCCAAATGGATGACACAAACAACTGGATTCGTTATCCCTTTCATGCCCTGCCTCCAGTCCACTTACCGATATCTGAACAAGAGAGCCTCATCGAAATTGCAAAAGCGGTTCTGTGAAAATTGTATTGAATCAGAAGCCACTGCCATATTTCTGGATTGGGCTGCGCTCAGAATATCCTGTCTTGGCAAATCTCGCTGTTAAGACACTGAGGCCCTTTGCAACCACGTACCTATGTGAGAGTGGATTCTCAGCCCTCACTAGCATGAAAAATAAATACAGGCAACGACTGTGTGTGGAAAATGATTTAAGACTGAGACTCTCTCCAATACAACAACATTGCAGAGTGCATCCTTTCAAGCTCACCATTCTCATTAACCTGCAGTGAGTTCATCACAATTTTTGATGAACAAATAAGGTTTTATATGTAAGATGGTTAAATAAAGAGCAAAAATGATTTATTCTTATTGTATTATTGTTTGTGCCCTGGTCCTATACGAGCTCTTTGTCACTTCCCACAGACGGATTGTGACAAAACTCACACTCATTCTTATGTTTAATAAATGTATTGTATAGTGTGCATGTGGCAGGCTTACAATGGTGGAAAATGACCCTGGTGCTAGAGGGGGTACGCAGCTGGAGGTTGAATGTTTGAAGGGGTAAGGCACTATAAAAAGTTTGGGAACCACTGCCCTAGCGCACACAAAAAACTAAACATACCTCGGGCTGAACATCAGCTCAACAGGTAACTTCCACAAAGATGTGAACAAGCTGAGAGACAAGGCAAGAAGGGCCTTCTATGCCATCAAAAGCAACATAAAATTTGACATACCAAAAAATACCTGAATCAGTTATAGAACCCATTGCCCTTTATGGTTGCGAGGTCTGGGGTCCACTCTCCAACCAAAAATTCACAAAATGGGACAAACACCAAATTGAGACTCTGCACTCATTCTGTCCAAAAAATCCTGTGTACAACGTAAAACACCAAATAATGCATGCAGAGCAGAATTAAGCCGATACCCGCTAATGATCAAAATCCAGAAACGAGACGTTAAATTCTACAACCACCTAAAACTGAATAATTCCTAAAACTTCCATAACAAAGCCATCACCTACAGAGAGATGAACCTGGAGAAGAGTCCCCTTAGCAAGCTGGTGCTGGGGCTCTGTTCACAAACACAAACAGTCCCCACAGAGCCCCTGACAGCAACACAGTTTGACCAAACAAATCATAAGAAAACAAAGAGATAATTACTTGACACATTGGAAAGAAATTACAAAAAGAAATTAGCAAACTAGAATGCTATTTGGCCCTATACAGCGAGTACACAGTGTCAGAATACCTGACCATTGAGACTGACCCAAACTTAAGGAAAGCTTTGACTATGTACAGACTCAGTGAGCATAGCCTTGCTTTTGTGAAAGGTCACCGTGGGCAGACCTGGCTCTCAAGAAGACAGGCTATGTGCACACTGCCCACAATTGAGCTGGAAACAGAGCTGCACTTCCTAACCTCCTGCCAAATGTATGACCATATTAGAGACACATATTTCCCTCAGATTACACAGATCCATAAGAATTCGAAAACAAATCCAATTTTGATAGACTCCCATATCTACTGGGTGAAATACCACAGTGTGCCATCACAGCATCAAGATTTGTGACCTGTTGCCACAAAGAAAAGGGCAACCAGTGAAGAACAAACACCAATGTAAATACAACCCATATATATGTTTATTTTCCTTTGTACTTTAACAATTTGTACATTGTCACAACACTGTATATATATAATATGACATTTGTTATGTCTTTATTGTTTTGAAACTTCTGTATGTGTTATGTTTACTATTCATTTTTGAATTGAATTAAATTGAATTGAATTGAGAGAGAGAGACAGAGAGAGAGAGACAGAGAGAGAGAGAGAGAGACGGACAGAGAGAGAGAGAGAGACAGAGAGAGACAGAGAGAGACCAAGTATGAGGGCTGGGGGAGGGGGTGTCAGGATTTGGCCAGGGTTGTTCCAGTTGTTTGTCAGTAGATGTCCCCATTGTGCTTTTTGTCCCTGTGTTTTTCCCTTGACCCCCATTATTGTTTGCACCTGTGTCTCGTTTTCCCTGATTGTATTTAAACCCTTTGTTTCCCTCAGTTCTGTGCTCTGTGTTTGTCCCTGATTGTATTTAAACCCTTTGTTTCCCTCAGTTCTGTGCTCTGTGTTTGTATGTTAGCACCCTGCCCTAGTGTTCTGTGTGCTCTTGGCGATTCCGGGTAACGTTCTTGTGGTATTCTGTTTTTTGTTTAGTTTTGGTGAGTTTCTTTTAGATCTTTTTGTGTTTTACCTTCCACCTTGGATTTGCCATTTTTTATTTTAGGATTTTTTCTTTATTAAATACACCGTCTTAAGTACTGCTGTGTCTGCCTCATCTTCTGGGTTCTGCTGTCTATTCGTGGCTCAGTTGGTTAAGTGACTGTTTCTCACTCCGGAGACCCAGGTTCGAAACCGGGTCTGACAGAAACACAGAGCCAAAAATGAACCCAGAGGCAGCCAGTTCCCAGGACCTTTTGCCACGCTGTCCCACCACCAGGAGACTGTCCAACGCCACGAAGCCGCCCTGGTTCAGCAAGAGGCCTTAATGGCTGGACATTCTCATCTTCTGTCGGAGATGCTGACTTCCATTAAGCAAATATCTGATCGACTTACCCCGCAACAGTTCCGTCCCCAGTACCTCAAGTTCACGCACCCATGGCAGTTAACCCCCTGGCTGAACCTCGTCTTCCACCTCCCCAACGGTTCTCAGGTGATCCAAGTGCTTGTAAAGGGTTTCTCACTCAATGTTCTCTCTCCTTTGAGCTGCAACCCTCGTCGTTTCCCACCGACCGGTCTAAGATCGCATATCATCACCCTGCTGTCGGAAAGCCCTGGCCTGGGCTACTGCTGTGTGGGGATGCCCATAGTTCCTGCTGTGCCAGCTACTCTGCCTTTTGCTGAGGAATTCAAACGAGTGTTTCAAGGCCCAAGCAGTGGTTCTGACTCAGCCAAACAGCTCCTGACTCTCCATCAAGGCGGGCGAGCGTGACGGACTATGCCATCCAGTTCCGCACGGTGGCAGCGCAGTGGCTGGAACAACAGGCGCTCACGGTGTGCTTTCTGAAAGGCCTTTCCGACACTATCCAAGATGAACTGGCCACTCGGGAACCACCGGACAATCTCGAGTCCCTGATCAAGTTGGCCTCACGCATTGACCAGCGTCTGAGAGAGAGAAACTCAACCGCAGACCTCTAGCCCCTATCAGTCCCAGCCCGAGTCCCCACCTTTATCATCACTGGCTCCACCGGAACCCATGCAGATTGGACGCATCTCCCAGGCTGAGAGAGACCGCCGGATGAGGGAGCGACGCTGTCTATATTGCGGCAAACCGGGCCATTTCCGTTCCACGTGTCCGGGCTCCAGGGAAACGCTCTGTCCCGTACAGACCGGGGGAACTGTAACGGGAAACATAACCTCCTCCCATCCGTCCAACTCCCCGTCTGCTCATTCCAGTCACCCTCTCCTGGGACAACCACAAGCTTCACCTTCAAGCCTTGGTAGACTCTGGAGCCGCAGGTAACTTCATGGATGGTGTCTGGGCAAAGGAGAATGGCGTTCCTCTGAACCTCTAAGTGACCCCATGAGGGTTACTACATTGGATGGAAGCCCTTTGGGATCTGGACTTGTCACTCATGTCACTACCTCCTTGAGACTTTCAGTTTCACAACACCAGGAATTGATGAACTTTCATTTGATCTCCTGTTCCGAGTTCCCTCTCGTCCTTGGATACCCCTGGCTTCACAGCCATAACCCTCACATCGACTGGTCTGTGGGCACTATCAAGCAGTGGGGTCCCTCGTGCCAAGCTACTTGTATTTTCCAGAATTCCCGAGTTCTCCCCGAGTCTTTAGAATCCATCGACCTGACCCGAGTTCCCGAAAAGTGTTACCATGACCTCAAACTGGTGTTTAGCAAACAGAGGGCCACCATGCTACCACCCCATAGATCTTACGATTGCCCCATCGACCTGTTTCCGGGCACTTGCCCCCAGGGTCGGATCTTTCCCTATCTCCACCCGAACGAGCTGCTATGGATACCTACATCAAGGACTCTCTGGAAGCAGGCCTCATCGTCCATCCACCTCCCGGCGGGAGCAGGGTTTTTCTTTGTGGCCAAGAAAGACGGTGGGTTACGTCCTTGCATCGACTACCGGGGACTCAATGACATAACCGTCCGTAACCGTTACCCGCTTTACCCTTATGGCCACAGCCTTCGAGCTGCTCAGGAAGCAGTTGTTTTCACTAAGCTTGACCTGCGGAACGCATACCATCTTGTGCGGATCAGACCTGGTGACGTGGAAGACCGCTTTCAACACGCCTACTGGTCACTATGAATACTTGGTGATGCCCTTCGGCCTGACCAACGCCCCAGCGGTGTTCCAAGCGCTCATAAACGATGTGCTTAGGGATATGCTTAACATATTTGTGTTCGTTTACTTGGATGACATCCTCATCTTTTCGAGCTCCCTTCAAGAACACACTAAGCATGTCAGACAAGTACTCAAACGCCTCCTGGACAGCCATCTGTACGTTAAGCCGGAAAAATGTGAATTCCATTCATCCCGAGTACAATTCCTGGGATTTGTAGTGGAACCCGGTCGAATCCAAATGGACCCTAGGAAGGTAGGGGCGGTAGCGGATTGGCCCACCCCCAAATCCGTTAAGGATGTTCAGCGTTTCCTGGGCTTCACAAACTTTTACCGCAAGTTCATCAAGAACTTCAGTTTGGTGGCAGCTCCTCTCTCAGCTTTAACCAAAGGTGGCAATGCAAGGTTTTTTTGGGGAAGAGAAGCTGAGACGGCCTTCCAAGGACTCAAGCAGCGCATCCTCTCTGCTCCCATCCTGATACTACCGACTACGGATGAACCATTTGTGGTGGAGGTAGACGCATCAGAGGTTGGTGTTGGAGCTGTCCTGTCTCAGAGGGGTGAAGACAAGAAGCTTCATCCGTGCGCTTTCTTCTCACACCGGCTTACCCCGACTGAGAGGAACTACGATGTGGGGATCGTGAACTCCTAGCGGTTAAGATGGCATTGAAGGAATGGAGACACTGGCTCGAGGGGCTTCTCACCCGTTTCAAGTGCTTACGGACCACAAAAATCTGGAGTATATCCAGCAGGCGAAGCGATTGAACTCTAGACAAGCTAGATGGTCTCTTTTCTTCAATCGATTCCAGTTTATCCTCACCTATCGACCCGGGTCGAAGAATCTCAAACCGGATGCCCTGTCCCGAGTCTACGCTCCTGCCATTCGAGATGACACGGACATGCCTGTCCTTCCTGCTGCTAAGATTGTGGCTCCGATCTCGTGGCAAGTTGAGGATACCGTGAGACGTGCTCAAGCTAGCGAACCGGACCCTAAAGGAGGCCCTGCCAATCGGTTGTTTGTCCCCAAGGCAGTGAGGACTCAGGTCCTTCTGTGGGGGCACTCCTCTCGCCTCACCTGTCATCCGGGCGTAGGTCGCACCTTTGAGTTCATCCAGCGTAAGTTCTGGTGGCCTACCATAAGAGAAGACGTTGCCACTTTCGTCAATGCCTGCCCCGTGTGCTGCCAGGGCAAATCTTCTCACCTCCGCCCCTCAAGGACTCCTTCACCCTTTACCTGTTCCCCACAGACCCTGGTCCCATATCTCATTGGACTTTATTACTGGACTTCCTCCATCCCATGGCAATACTACTATCCTAGTCATAATCGACAGGTTTTCTAAGGCGGCCAGGTTCGTCCTCTGACTAAGTTACCTTCTGCAAGGAAACGGCTGAGTTGGTAATTAATCATGTGTTCCGAGTCTTCGGCATTCCTCAAGATGTGGTTTCTGACAGAGGTCCCCAGTTCGCCTCCAAGGTTTTGGAAGGCCTTCTGCCAACTCATGGGGCTTCTGCCAGTCTATCTTCAGGGTACCATCCGGAGTCCAACGGCCAAACAGAGAGGATGAATCAAGAGCTGGAAACCACCCTCCGATGTATGACTCGTGACAACCCGTCCACATGGTCATCCTTTATTGTTTGGGCCGAATACGCGCACAACACCTTGCGCTCCTCCTCCACTGGTATGTCCCCGCACGAGTGTCAGTTTGGCTATGCTCCTCCATTGTTCCCGGACCAGGAGGCAGAAGTCAGAGTGCCTTCAGCCTTGAGATTCGTCAGACGCTGTCGGCTTATGTGGAGGAAGACCCCGTCTTAATCTGATGCGTTCCTCACAGAGGTATCAACAACAAGCCAACAGACGTCGCCGTCCCGGGCCTACCCTGCGCCCCGGCCAGAGAGTCTGGCTCTCCACAAGAGACTTACCTCTACGGGTGGAGTCTCTAAGCTGTCCCAAAAATACATCGGTCCTTCAAGGTTGCCAGGAGAGTTAACCCAGTTTCTTATCGCCTACACTTACCCAGATCCCTTAAGATTAATCCCACATTTCATGTGTCTTTGTTAAACCTGTTGTTTTTCTCCCCTTGTCCCGGCAGACAGACCTCCCCTCCGCCTCGTGTCATTGGAGGCCAGCCGGCTTATACCGTCCACCGGATACTGGATTCCCGCCGGGTGCAGCGGTCCTGGCAGTATCTGGTGGACTGGGAAGGCTACGGTCCTGAGGAGCGCTCCTGGGTTCCTGCCAAAGACATCCTGGACCCTGACCTCATTCGTCAGTTCAGGGTCCTCCACCCTGAGAGCTGGTAGGAACGTCAGGAGCCGTTCCTAGGGGGGATTCTGTCAGGATTTGGCCAGGGTTGTTCCAGTTGTTTGTCAGTAGATGTCCCCATTGTGCTTTTGTCCCTGTGTTTTTCCCTTGACCCCCATTATTGTTTGCACCTGTGTCTCGTTTCCCTGATTATTTAAACCTCTTTGTTTCCCTCAGTTCTGTGCTTGTGTTTGTATGTTAGCACCCTGCCCTAGTGTTCTGTGTGCTCTTGTCGATTCCGGGTAACGTTCTTGTGGTATTCTGTTTTTTGTTTAGTTTTGGTGAGTTTTTAGGTCTTTTTGTGTTTTACCTTCCACCTTTGGATTTGCCATTTTTTATTTTAGGATT
>NW_027012402.1:0-5000 GCF_036934945.1 Oncorhynchus masou masou
GTTGACATTACAACAGGTTGACATCACAACAGGTTGACATCACAACAGGTTGACATTACATGACATCACAACAGGTTGACACATTACAACAGGTTGACATCACAACAGGTTGACATCACAACAGGTTGACATTACAACAGGTTGACATCACAACAGGTTGACATCACAACAGGTTGACATCACAACAGGTTGACATTACAACAGGTTGACATCACAACAGGTTGACATTACATGACATCACAACAGGTTGACATCACAACAGGTTGACATTACATGACATCACAACAGGTTGACATCACAACAGGTTGACATTACAACAGGTTGACATCACATGACATTACAACAGGTTGACATACATGACATCACAACAGGTTGACATTACAACGGTTGACATCACAACAGGTTGACATCACAACAGGTTGACATTACAACAGGTTGACATCACAACAGGTTGACATCACAACAGGTTGACATCACAACATCACAACAGGTTGACATCACAACAGGTTGACATTACAACAGGTTGACATCACAACAGGTTGACATCACAACAGGTTGACATCACAACAGGTTGAAATTACAACAGGTTGACATTACAACAGGTTGACATCACATGACAATACAACAGGTTGACATCACAACAGGTTGACATCACAACAGGTTGACATCACATGACATCACAACAGGTTGACATCACAACAGGTTGACATCACAACAGGTTGAAATTACAACAGGTTGACATTACAACAGGTTGACATCACATGACAATACAACAGGTTGACATCACAGCAGGTTGACATCACAACAGGTTGACATTACAACAGGTTGACATCACAACAGGTTGACATCACAACAGGTTGACATCACAACAGGTTGACATCACAACAGGTTGACATCACATGACATCACAACAGGTTGACATCACAACAGGTTGACATCACAACAGGTTGAAATTACAACAGGTTGACATTACAACAGGTTGACATCACAACAGGTTGACATTACAACAGGTTGACATCACATGACATTACAACAGGTTGACATACAACAGTTGACATCACAACAGGTTGACATTACAACAGGTTGACATTACAACAGGTTGACATCACAACAGGTTGACATTACAACAGGTTGAAATCACAACAGGTTGACATCACAACAGGTTGACATTACATGACATCACAACAGGTTGACATTACAACAGGTTGACATCACAACAGGTTGACATCACAACAGGTTGAAATTACAACAGGTTGAAATTACAACAGGTTGACATTACAACAGGTTGACATCACAACAGGTTGACATTACAACAGGCTGACATCACATGACATTACAACAGGTTGACATAACATGACATCACAACAGGTTGACATTACAACAGGTTGACATCACAACAGGTTGACATCACAACAGGTTGACATTACAACAGGTTGACATCACAACAGGTTGACATCACAACAGGTTGACATCACAACAGGTTGAAATTACAACAGGTTGACATTACAACAGGTTGACATCACATGACAATACAACAGGTTGAAATCACAACAGGTTGACATCACAACAGGTTGACATTACATGACATCACAACAGGTTGACATTACAACAGGTTGACATCACAACAGGTTGACATCACAACAGGTTGACATTACAACAGGTTGACATTACAACAGGTTGACATCACAACAGGTTGACATCACAACAGGTTGACATCACAACAGGTTGAAATTACAACAGGTTGACATTACAACAGGTTGACATCACATGACAATACAACAGGTTGAAATCACAACAGGTTGACATCACAACAGGTTGACATTACATGACATCACAAAAGGTTGACATTACAACAGGTTGACATCACAACAGGTTGAAATTACAACAGGTTGACATTACAACAGGTTGACATCACATGACAATACAACAGGTTGAAATCACAACAGGTTGACATCACAACAGGTTGACATTACATGACATCACAACAGGTTGACATTACAACAGGTTGACATCACAACAGGTTGAAATTACAACAGGTTGACATTACAACAGGTTGACATCACAACAGGTTGACATCACAACAGGTTGACATCACAACAGGTTGACATTACAACAGGTTGACATTACAACAGGTTGACATCACAACAGGTTGACATTACAACAGGTTGACATCACATGACATCACAACAGGTTGACATCACATGACATCACAACAGGTTGACATTACATGACATCACAACAGGTTGACATTACAACAGGTTGACATCACAACAGGTTGACATCACAACAGGTTGACATTACAACAGGTTGACATCACATGACATTACAACAGGTTGACATTACAACAGGTTGACATCACAACAGGTTGACATTACAACAGGTTGACATTACAACAGGTTGACATCACAACAGGTTGACATTACAACAGGTTGACATCACATGACATCACAACAGGTTGACATCACATGACATTACAACAGGTTGACATCACAACAGGTTGACATTACATCATGTTGACATCACAACAGGTTGACATTACAACAGGTTGACATCACAAAAGTTAATTACATAACTGGATATGTGTTATTTCATTGTATTTATTCTACAATGTAGAAAAAAGTAAAATAAATAAAAAACTATATACATACATATATATAGATATATACACATCTATATATATATACACACCACACACACACACACACACACACACACACACACACACACACACACACACCACACACACACACACACACACACACACACACACACACACACACACACACACACACACACACACACACACACACACACACACACACACACATAAATGTTGGATTGTGAATTTTGATTATGAACCTTCATGTACTACATGACATCTGTACAGCTATGTGCATCAAGTTCTCTCTCTCACACTCTGCTATGTGTGCATCTAGCTACCTGTTGTTCAAATGATGTAGGGACTGAAGCTCATTGGTTGGACTTGAATTGCTCGGGGGCTGGCCAAAGAGGGGAAAATTTAGGGAAGATGGCGCAGTTTTCAGAAAATAATTGCTTTCAAAACTTTCAAAGCTAATTGAGGTAAGACAGTAATTCTGCTCATAGATTATGCATGCGGGAACACATGGACACATGGACACATGGACACATGGACACATGGACACATGGACACATGGACACATGGACACATGGACACATGGACACATGGACACATCCGGCCTGAATCAGGAAACAATACTACGGTCCTTTAGTCATACTTCACATGCTCACACAAGTCTCCTAAAGCCTAGCACCTACACCTGTACACAGGTATTCACTCACATACACCTGTACACAGGTATTCACTCACCTACACCTGTACACAGGTATTCACTCACCTACACCTGTACACAGGTATTCACTCACCTACACCTGTACACAGGTATTCACTCACCTACACCTGTACACCGGTATTCACTCACCTACACCTGTACACAGGTATTCACTCACATACACCTGTACACAGGTAGTCACTCACATACACCTGTACACCGGTATTCACTCACATACACCTGTACACAGGTATTCACTCACCTACACCTGTACACAGGTATTCACTCACCTACACCTGTACACAGGTATTCACTCACCTACACCTGTACACAGGTAGTCACTCACCTACACCTGTACATAGGTATTCACTCACATACACCTGTACACAGGTATCCTCACCTACCTGACATTCACTCACACCTGTACACAGGTATTCACTCACATACACCTGTACACAGGTATTCACTCACATACACCTGTACACAGGTATTCACTCACATACACCTGTACACAGGTATTCACTCACATACACCTGTACACAGGTATTCACTCACATACACCTGTACACAGGTATTCACTCACATACACCTGTACACAGGTATTCACTCACATACACCTGTACACAGGTATTCACTCACATACACCTGTACACAGGTATTCACTCACATACACCTGTACACAGGTATTCACTCACATACACCTGTACACAGGTATTCACTCACATACACCTGTACACAGGTATTCACTCACCTACACCTGTACACAGGTATTCACTCACATACACCTGTACACAGGTATTCACTCACCTACACCTGTACACAGGTATTCACTCACCTACACCTGTACACAGGTATTCACTCACCTACACCTGTACACAGGTATTCACTCACCTACACCTGTACACAGGTATTCACTCACATACACCTGTACACAGGTATTCACTCACCTACACCTGTACACAGGTATTCACTCACATACACCTGTACACAGGTATTCACTCACATACACCTGTACACAGGTATTCACTCACATACACCTGTACACAGGTATTCACTCACATACACCTGTACACAGGTATTCACTCACATACACCTGTACACAGGTATTCACTCACATACACCTGTACACAGGTATTCACTCACACACACCTGTACACAGGTATTCACTCACATACACCTGTACACAGGTATTCACTCACCTACACCTGTACACAGGTATTCACTCACATACACCTGTACACAGGTATTCACTCACCTACACCTGTACACAGGTATTCACTCACATACACCTGTACACAGGTATTCACTCACCTACACCTGTACACAGGTATTCACTCACCTACACCTGTACACAGGTATTCACTCACATACACCTGTACACAGGTATTCACTCACCTACACCTGTACACAGGTATTCACTCACCTACACCTGTACACAGGTATTCACTCACATACACCTGTACACAGGTATTCACTCACCTACACCTGTACACAGGTATTCACTCACATACACCTGTACACAGGTATTCACTCACATACACCTGTACACAGGTATTCACTCACATACACCTGTACACAGGTATTCACTCACATACACCTGTACACAGGTATTCACTCACCTACACCTGTACACAGGTATTCACTCACATACACCTGTACACAGGTATTCACTCACATACACCTGTACAC
>NW_027012402.1:10000-19603 GCF_036934945.1 Oncorhynchus masou masou
GTGTGTGTGACCCTGGCTGTGTTAGCTGTCTGTACAGATATTTGTAATTAAATGGTATATTTTCGTCTGGTCCATTGCATTGCTCATTACCCAACTCAAAGGTGGCCTGTAATGAACCTCTATGTGGTGCTGCTGAAGGTGTTCTTCCTCATTAAACAGGAACTGATGTAGTCTGGAAGTTCAGCCATTTTAGTCACAGCCCCTCCCGACACACACACACACACACACAAACACACACACACACACACACACACACACACACACACACACACACACACACACACACAAACACACACACACACACACACACACACATTAACAAAGACAAACAGACAAACACACACAAACACGCACATTAACAAAGACAAACAGACACACACACACACACACACACACATTAACAAAGACAAACACACTCACACATACAAACACACACACACACATTAACAGACACACACAAAGACATTAACAAAGACACACACAAACACACACATGAACAAAGACACACACACACACACACACACACACACACACACACACACACACACACACACACACACACACACACACACACACACACACACACACACACACACACACACACACACACACAAACACTGCTACATCCAGACAAGAGGGAGAGAAGGGGGAGGGAGAGACGGAGTAGGGAGAGAAGGGGGAGGGAGAGACGGAGTAGGGAGAGAAGGGGGAGGGAGAGACGGAGTAGGGAGAGAAGGGGGAGGGAGAGACGGAGTAGGGAGAGAAGGGGGAGGGAGAGACGGAGTAAGGAGAGAAGGGGGAGGGTGAGACAGGGGAGGGAGAGAAGGGGGAGGGAGGGAGAGACGGGGGAGGGAGAGGCGGGGGTGGGAGAGACGGGTGAGGGAGAGAAGGGGGAGGGAGAGACGGGGGTGGGAGAGACAGGGGTGGGAGAGACGGGGGTGGGAGAGACGGGGGAGGGAGAGACGGGGAGGGAGAGACGGGGGTGGGAGAGACGGGGGTGGGAGAGACGGGGGAGGGAGAGACGGGGGTGGGAGAGACGGGGGAGGGAGAGACGGGGGAGGGAGAGACGGGGGAGGGAGAGACGGGGGAGGGAGAGACGGGGGAGGGAGAGACGGGGGAGGGAGAGACGGGGGAGGGAGAGACGGGGGAGGGAGAGACGGGCGAGGGAGAGGCGGGGGAGGGAGAGACGGCGTATGGTGAGGCGGGGGAGGGAGAGACGGGGGAGGGAAAGACGGGGGAGGGAGAGACGGGGGGAGGGAGAGACGGCGTATGGTGAGGCGGGGGAGGGAGAGACGGGGGAGTGAGAGACGGGGAGGGTGAGACAGGGAGGGAGAGACGGGGGAGGGAGAGACGGCGTATGGTGAGGCGGGGGAGGGAGAGGCGGGGGAGGGAGAGACGGGGGAGGGAGAGACGGGGAGGGAGAGACGGGGAGGGAGAGACGGGGGATGGAGAGACGGGGTATGGTGAGGCGGGGGAAGGAGAGATGGGGGAGCGAGAGACGGGGAGGGAGAGACGGGGGAGGGAGAGACGGGGTGGGGAGAGACGCCGTATGGTGAGGCGGGGGAGGGAGAGACGGGGGAGGGAGAGACGGGGGAGGGAGAGACGGGGGAGGGAGAGATGGGGTATGGTGAGGCTGGGGAGGGAGAGACGGGGAGGGAGAGACGGGGGAGGGAGAGACGGGGGAGGGAGAGACGGCGTATGGTGAGGCGGGGGAGGGAGAGGCGGGGGAGGGAGAGACGGAGGAGGGAGAGACGGGGGAGGGAGAGACGGCGTGAGTGGTGAGGCGGGGGGACGGTGAGGCGGGGGAGGGAGAGACGGGGAGGGAGAGACGGAGGAGGGTGAGACGGGGGAGGGAGAGACGGGGGAGGGAGAGACGGAGTAGGGAGAGAAGGGGGAGGGAGAGACGGAGTAGGGAGAGAAGGGGGAGGGAGAGACGGAGTAAGGAGAGAAGGGGGAGGGTGAGACAGGGGAGGGAGAGACGGGGGAGGGAGGGAGAGACGGGCGTGGGAGAGGCGGGGAGGGAGAGACGGGGGAGGGAGAGACGGGGGGAGGGAGAGACGGGGTATGGTGAGGCGGGGGAGGGAGACGGAGGAGGAGAGACGTGGGAGGGAGAGAGACGGGGGAGGGAGAGACGGCGTGGAGTGGTGAGGGAGGGGGACGGTGAGGCGGGGGAGGAAGAGACGGGGGAGGGAGAGACGGAGGGAGGGCAGGGGGAGGGGGAGGGAGAGAGACGGGGGAGGGAGAGACGGGGGAGGAGAGACGGGGGGACGGAGAGGACGGAGAGGGAGAGACGGGGGAGGGAGAGACGGAGTAGGGAGAGAGGGTGAGGGGGAGGGAGAGACGGGGGAGGGAGGGAGAGACGGGGAAGGGGGACGGGGGTGGGAGAGACGGGGTGGGAGAGAGGCGGGGGGACGGAGAGAGACGGGGTGGGGGACGGGGGAGGGAGAGACGGGGGAGGGAGAGACGGGGGAGGGTGGGAGGGAGAGACGGGGAGGGGAGAGGCGGGGTGAGGCGGGGGGGGAGAAAGACGGGGAGGGAGAGACGGCGGGGACGCGGGGGAGGGAGAGACGGGGTGGGAGGGGGACGGGGGAGGGAGACGTTGGGGGTGGGATGGTGAGGCGGGGGACGGGGAGGTGGGGGAGGGAGAGACAGAGGAGGGAGTGACGGGGTGGGAGTGACGGGGGGGGGGTGGGAGGAGAGATGGCGTATGGTGAGGCGGGGGAGGGAGAGACGGGGGGAGGGAGAGACGGGGGAGGCGGGGGGAGGGTGAGACGGGGAGGGAGGGGGAGGGAGGCGGGGGGAGGGAGACGGGGAGGGGAGACGGCGTATGGTGAGGCGGGGGGAGGGAGAGACGGGGGAGGGAGAGACGGCGTGGGAGAGGCGGGGGAGGAGAGGCGGGGGAGGAGAGACGGGTGAGGGGGAGACGGGGGAGGGAGACATGGTGGGATAGAAGGCATATGGTGGAGGCGGGGGGACGGGGAGGGGGTGGGGGAGGGAGACAGGGGAGGGAGAGACGGGGGAGGGTGAGACGGGGAGGGAGAGACGGGGGAGGGAGAGACGGGGAGGGATAGACGGGGGTGGGAGAGACGCGTGATGGTGAGGGGCGGGGAGGGAGAGACGGGCGGAGGGTGAGGCGGTGAGGAGAGACGGGGGAGTGAGAGACAGGGGGGGTGAGACGGGGGAGGGAGAGACGGGGAGGGAGAGACGGGGGGAGGGAGAGAGACGGCGATGGTGAGGCGGGGGGGAGGGAGAGACGGGGGAGGGAGAGACGGGGGAGGGAGAGACGGGGAGAGAGAGACGGGGGAGGGAGAGACGGGGAGGCAGAGACAGGGAGGAGAGACGGGGGAGGGAGAGACGGGGGAGGGAAGAGACGGGGTATGGTGAGGCGGGGGAGGGAGAGACGGGGGAGGGAGAGACGGGGGAGGGAGAGACGGGGGTGGGAGAGACGGGGGTGGGAGAGACGGCGTATGGTGAGGCAGGGGAGGGAGAGACGGGGGAGGGAGAGACGGGGGAGGGAGAGACGGGGTATGGTGAGGCGGGGGAGGGAGAGACGGGGGAGGGAGAGACGGGGGACGGAGAGATGGGGGAGGGAGAGACGGGATATGGTGAGGCGGGGGATGGAGACCTACTCTGCTGTAGCTAGTATCTAGACCTACTCTGCTGTAGGTAGTATCTAGACATACTCTGCTGTAGGTAGTATCTAGACCTACTCTGCTGTAGGTAGTATCTAGACCTACTCTGCTGTAGGTAGTATCGAGACCTACTCTGCTGTAGGTAGTATCGAGAACTACTCTGCTGTATGTAGTATCTAGACCTGCTGTAGGTAGTATCTAGACCTACTCTGCTGTAGGTAGTATCTAGACCTACTCTGCTGTAGGTAGTATCTAGACCTACTCTGCTGTAGGTTGTATCGAGACCTACTCTGCTGTAGGTAGTATCGAGAACTACTCTGCTGTATTTAGTATCTAGACCTGCTGTAGGTAGTATCTAGACCTACTCTGCTGTAGGTAGTATCTAGACCTACTCTGCTTTAGGTAGCATCTAGACCTGCTGTAGGTAGTATCTAGACCTACTCTGCTGTAGGTAGTATCTAGACCTACTCTGCTGTAGGTAGTATCTAGACCTGCTGTAGGTAGTATCTAGACCTGCTCTGTTGTAGGTAGTATCTAGACCTGCTGTATGTAGTATCTAGATCTGCTGTAGGTAGTATCTAGTCCTGCTGTAGGTAGTATCTAGACCTGCTGTAGGTAGTATCTAGACCTGCTGTAGGTAGTATCTAGTCCTGCTGTAGGTAGTATCTAGACCTGATGTAGGTAGTATCTAGACCTGCTGTAGGTAGTATCTAGACCTGCTGTATGTAGTATCTAGATCTGCTGTAGGTAGTATCTAGTCCTGCTGAAGGTAGTATCTAGTCCTGCTGTAGGTAGTATCTAGACCTGCTGTAGGTAGTATCTAGACCTGCTGTATGTAGTATCTAGATCTGCTGTAGGTAGTATCTAGACCTGCTGTAGGTAGTATCTAGTCCTGCTGTAGGTAGTATCTAGACCTGCTGTAGGTAGTATCTAGACCTGCTGTAGGTAGTATCTAGACCTGCTGTTGGTAGTATCTAGACCTGCTGTATGTAGTATCTAGATCTGCTGTAGGTAGTATCTAGTCCTGCTGAAGGTAGTATCTAGTCCTGCTGTAGGTAGTATCTAGACCTGCTGTATGTAGTATCTAGATCTGTTGTAGGTAGTATCTAGACCTGCTGTAGGTAGTATCTAGACCTGCTCTGTTGTAGGTAGTATCTAGACCTGCTGTATGTAGTATCTAGATCTGCTGTAGGTAGTATCTAGATCTGTTGTAGGTAGTATCTAGACCTGCTGTAGGTAGTATCTAGACCTGCTGTAGGTAGTATCTAGACCTGCTGTAGGTAGTATCTAGTCCTGCTGTAGGTAGTATCTAGACGTGATGTAGGTAGTATCTAGACCTGCTGTAGTTAGTATCTAGACCTACACTGATGTACGTAGTATCTTGACCTGCTGTAGGTAGTAACTTGACCTGCTGTAGGTAGTATCTAGACCTGCTGTAGGTAGTATCTAGACATTCTGTAGGTAGTATCTAGACCTGCTCTGCTGTAGGTAGTATCTAGTCCTGCTGTTGGTAGTATCTAGACCTGCTGTAGGTAGTGTCTAGACCTGCTGTAGGTAGTATCGAGACCTGCTCTGCTGTAGGTAGTATCGAGACCTGCTCTGCTGTAGGTAGTATCTAGATCTGCTCTGATGTAGTTAGTGTCTAGACCTGCCGTAGGTAGTATCTAGACCTGCAGTAGGTAGCATCTAGACCTGCTGTAGGTAGTATCTATACTTTCTGTAGGTAGTATCTAGACCTGCTGTAGGTAGTATCTAGACCTGCTGTAGGTAGTATCTAGACCTGCTCTGCTGTAGGTAGTATCTAGACCTGCTGTAGGTAGTATCTAGACCTGCTGTAGGTAGTATCTAGACCTGCTGTAGGTAGTATCTAGACCTGCTCTGCTGTAGGTAGTATCTAGTCCTGCTGTAGGTAGCATCTAGACCTGCTGTAGGTAGTATCTAGACCTTCTGTTGGTAGTATCTAGACCTGCTCTGCTGTAGGTAGTATCTAGACCTGCTGTAGGTAGTATCTAGACCTGCTGTAGGTAGTATCTAGTCCTGCTGTAGGTAGTATCTAGAACTGGTGCAGGTAGTATCTCGACCTGCTGTAGGGAGTATCTAGACCTGCTGTAGGTTGTATCTAGACCTGCTCTGATGTAGGTAGTATCTAGACCTGCTGTAGGTAGTATCTAGTCCTGCTGTAGGTAGCATCTAGACCTGCTGTAGGTAGTATCTAGACCTGCTTTGCTGTAGGTAGTATCTAGACCTTCTCTGCTGTAGGTAGTATCGAGACCTACTCTGCTGTAGGTAGTATCTAGACCTTCTCTGCTGTAGGTAGTATCTAGACCTGCTGTAGGTACTATCTAGTCCTGCTGTAGGTAGCATCTAGACCTGCTGTAGGTAGTATCTTGTCCTGCTGTAGGTAGTATCTAGACCTGCTGTAGGTAGTATCTAGACCTGCTGTAGGTAGTATCTAGACCTGCTGTAGGTAGTATCTAGACCTGCTTAAGGTAGTATCTAGACCTGCTTAAGGTAGTATCAAGACCTGCTGTAGGTAGTATCTAGACCTGCTCTGCTGTAGGTAGTATCTAGACCTGCTCTGATGTCAATCATTCGCTGAATGAAACACACAAATACATCTTATCATTACGCTTCATTCCTTTTTCAGAGACAAACAATAACATTTGTTGTATCATTGTAGTGCAACAAATACTTAATTTCATATTAGTTTACATGTGAGATGTTATAGGCCTGCCTTTGTTCAGATTTCAGTTAGTATTCCATTTAAACCATCTCAATTTCAAAGGTGTCATTTCAGCTCTACCCATTTCATCTGTCTCATTTCAGCTCTACCCATTTCATCTGTCTCATTTCAGCTCTACCCATTTCATCTGTCTCATTTCAGCTCTACCCATTTCATCTGTCTCATTTCAGCTCTACCCATTTCAGCTGTCTCATTTCAGCTCTACCCATTTCAGCTGTCTCTTTTCAGCTCTACCCATTTCATGTCTACCCATTTCATGTCTACCCATTTCAGCTGTCTCATTTCAGCTGTCTCATTTCAGCTCTACCCATTTCATCTGTCTCATTTCAGCTCTACCCATTTCAGCTGTCTCATTTCAGCTCTACCAATTTCAGCTGTCTCATTTCAGCTGTCTCATTTCAGCTGTACCCATTTCAGCTGTCTCTTTTCAGCTGTACCCATTTCAGCTGTACCCATTTCAGCTCTACCCATTTCAGCTGTCTCATTTCAGCTCTACCAATTTCAGCTGTCTCATTTCAGCTGTCTCATTTCAGCTGTACCCATTTCAGCTGTCTCTTTTCAGCTCTACCCATTTCATGTCTATCCATTTCATGTCTACCCATTTCATCTGTCTCATTTCAGCTGTCTCATTTCAGCTCTACCCATTTCAGCTGTCTGGGTGGTATGTTGCTGGGTGGTATGTTGTTGGGTGGTATGTTGCTGGGTGGTATGTTGCTGGGTGGTATGTTGCTGGGTGGTATGTTGCAGGGTGGTATGTTGTTGGGTGGTATGTTGCAGGGTGGTATGTTGCAGGGTGGTATGTTGTTGGGTGGTATGTTGCTGGGTGGTATGTTGCTGGGTGGTATGTTGCTGGGTGGTATGTTGCTGGGTGGTATGTTGTTGGGTGGTATGTTGCTGGGTGGTATGTTGTTGGGTGGTATGTTGCAGGGTGGTATGTTGTTGGGTGGTATGTTGCTGGGTGGTATGTTGCAGGGTGGTATGTTGTTGGGTGGTATGTTGCTGGGTGGTATGTTTCTGGGCGGTAAGTTGCAGGGTGGTATGTTGCATGGTGGTATGTTGCAGGGTGGTATGCTGCAGGGTGGTATGTTGCAGGGTGGTATGCTGCAGGGTGGTATGTTGCTGGGTGGTATGTTGCTGGGTGGTATGTTGCAGGGTGGTATGATGCAGGGTGGTATATTGTTTGGTGGTATGTTGCTGGATGGTATGTTGCAGGGTGGTATGTTGTTTGGTGGTATGTTGCAGGGTGGTTTGTTGCTGGGTGGTATGTTGCTGGGTGGTATGTTGTTGGGTGGTATGTTGCTGGGTGGTATGTTGTTGGGTGGTATGTTGCTAGGTGGTATGTTGTTGGGTGGTATGTTGCTGGGTGGTATGTTGCTGGATGGTATGTTGTTGGGTGGTATGTTGTTGGGTGGTATGTTGTTGGGTGGTATGTTGCTGGGTGGTATGTTGCTGGGTGGTATGTTGCTGGGTGGTATGTTGCTGGGTGGTATGTTGTTGGGTGGTATGTTGTTGGGTGGTATGTTGTTGGGTGGTATGTTGCAGGGTGGTATGTTGCTGGGTGGTATGTTGCAGGGTGGTATGCTGCAGGGTGGTATGTTGCTGGGTGGTATGTTGCAGGGTGGTATGCTGCAGGGTGGTATGTTGCTGGGTGGTATGTTGCAGGGTGGTATGTTGCTGGGTGGTATGTTGCTGGGTGGTATGTTGCTGGGTGGTATGCTTCCATCATGTTGACAGAGGAGGGTTATCCAATAAGCTTCATCATATTGACAGAGGAGGGTTATCCAATAAGCTTCATCATATTGACAGAGGAGGGTTATCCAATAAGCTTCATCATATTGACAGATGAGGGTTATCCAATAAGCTTCATCATATTGACAGAGGAGGGTTATCCAATAAGCTTCATCATATTGACAGAGGAGGGTTATCCAATAAGCTTCATCATGTTGACAGATGAGGGTTATCCAATAAGCTTCATCATATTGACAGATGAGGGTTATCCAATAAGCTTCATCATATTGACAGAGGAGGGTTATCCAATAAGCTTCATCATATTGACAGAGGAGGGTTATCCAATAAGCTTCATCATAATAACAGAGGAGGGTTATCCAATAAGCTTCATCATATTGACAGAGGAGGGTTATCCAATAAACTTCATCATAATGACAGAGTTTCAAGTGATGAGTACTCATCTGCAAGGATTGCTGCAACTCTTTGACACTTAACATGTATCGACATGCTTCTGTCCCATCAGATTAATCTGTAAAGACATGTTTCTGTCTAAAGCTTTCCTTACCCATACCAATTGCTTTATTGTCATATACATGATTACTCATTAACCTCGGATTACAGGTAACATATAGGGGTCATACCTACAGTAGACACATATACCCACACACACTAGAAGGCAAACCATCTCTGTTCTGTCCTATACCTACAGTAGACTCATATACCCACACACACTAGAAGGCAAACCATCTATGTTCTGTCCTATACCTACAGTAGACTCGTATACCCACACACACTAGAAGGCAAACCATCTATGTTCTGTCCTATACCTACAGTAGACTCGTATACCCACACACACTAGAAGGCAAACCATCTATGTTCTGTCCTATACCTACAGTAGACACATATACCCACACACACTAGAAGGCAAACCATCTATGTTCTGTCCTATACCTACAGTAGACTCATATACCCACACACACTAGAAGGCAAACCATCTATGTTCTGTCCTATACCTACAGTAGACTCATATACCCACACACACTAGAAGGCAAACCATCTATGTTCTGTCCTATACCTACAGTAGACTCATATACCCACACACACTAGAAGGCAAACCATCTATGTTCTGTCCTATACCGACAGTAGACACATATACCCACACACACTAGAAGGCAAACCATCTATGTTCTGTCCTATACCTACAGTAGACTCATATACCCACACACACTAGAAGGCAAACCATCTATGTTCTGTCCTATACCTACAGTAGACTCATATACCCACACACACTAGAAGGCAAACCATCTATGTTCTGTCCTATACCTACAGTAGACTCGTATACCCACACACACTAGAAGGCAAACCATCTATGTTCTGTCCTATACCTACAGTAGACTTGTATACCCACTCACACTAGAAGGCAAACCCTGTCTTTACCAGTGACCGGGCAGAGTGTGGTGTGTCACAGACAGAGTCCTGGGTGTGTGGGGTGGGAAGGTG
>NW_027012403.1:5000-19603 GCF_036934945.1 Oncorhynchus masou masou
GCCTGCTTGTCTTCTGCATCTGGCCTTCCAAATGCACTGAAACAATGAGGAATAGTAGCCTGCTTGTCTTCTGCAGCTGGCCTTCCAAATGCACTGAAAATATGAGGAATAGTAGCCTGCTTGTCTTCTGCAGCTGGCCTTCCGAATGCACTGAAACGATGAGGAATAGTAGCTCTGCTTGTCTTCTGCAGCTGGCCTTCCAAATGCACTGAAACGATGAGGAATAGTAGCCTGCTTGTCTTCTGCATCTGGCCTTCCGAATGCACTGAAACGATGAGGAATAGTAGCCTGCTTGTCTTCTGCAGCTGGCCTTCCAAATGCACTGAAAAGATGAGGAATAGTAGCCTGCTTGCCTTCTGCAGCTGGCCTTCCAAATCCACTGAAACAATGAGAAATAGTAGCCTGCTTGTCTTCTGCAGCTGGCCTTCCAAATGCACTGAAACGATGAGGAATAGTAGCCTGCTTGCCTTCTGCATCTGGCCTTCCGAATGCACTGAAACGATGAGGAATAGTAGCCTGCTCGTCTTCTCTGCAGCTGGCCTTCCAAATGCACTGAAACGATGAGGAATAGTAGCCTGCTTGTCTTCTGCAGCTGGCCTTCCGAATGCACTGAAACGATGAGGAAATAGTAGCCTGCTTGTCTTCTGCAGCTGGCCTTCCAAATGCACTGGAACGATGAGAAATAGTAGCCTGCTTGTCTTCTGCAGCTGGCCTTCCGAATGCACTGGAACGATGAGGAATAGTAGCCTGCTTGTCTTCTGCAGCTGGCCTTCGAATGCACTGAAACGATGAGGAATAGTAGCCTGCTTGTCTTCTGCAGCTGGCCTTCCAAATCCACTGAAACGATGAGAATAGTAGCCTGCTTGTCTTCTGCAGCTGGCCTTCCGAATGCACTGAAACGATGAGGAATAGTAGCCTGCTTGTCTTCTGCAGCTGGCCTTCCGAATGCACTGAAACGATGAGGGAATAGTAGCCTGCTTGTCTTCTGCATCTAGCCTTCCAAATCCACTGAAACGATGAGAATAGTAGCCCTGCTTGTCTTCTGCAGCTGGCCTTCCAAATGCACTGAAACAATGAGGAATAGTAGCCTGCTTGTCTTCTGCATCTGGTCTTCCAAATGCACTGAAACGATGAGGAATGGTAGCCTGCTTGTCTTCTGCAGCTGGCCTTCCAAATCCACTGAAACAATGAGGAATAGTAGCCTGCTTGTCTTCTGCATCTGGCCTTCCAAATGCACTGAAACAATGAGGAATAGTAGTCTGCTTGTCTTCTGCAGCTGGCCTTCCAATGCACTGAAACGATGAGGAATAGTAGCCTGCTTGTCTTCTGCAGCTGGCCTTCCAAATGCACTGAAACAATGAGGAATAGTAGCCTGCTTGTCTTCTGCAGCTGGCCTTCCAAATCCACTGAAACGATGATAAATAGTAGCTTGCTTGTCTTCTGCATCTGGCCTTCCAAATGCACTGAAACAATGAGGAATAGTAGCCTGCTTGTCTTCTGCATCTGGCCTTCCAAAATGCACTGAAACGATGAGGAATAGTAGCCTGCTTGTCTTCTGCAGCTGGCCTTCCAAATGCACTGAAACAATGAGGAATAGTAGCCTGCTTGTCTTCTGCATCTGGCCTTCCAAATGCACTGAAACGATGAGGAATAGTAGCCTGCTTGTCTTCTGCAGCTGGCCTTCCAAATCCACTGAAACAATGAGGAATAGTAGCCTGCTTGTCTTCTGCATCTGGCTTCAAATGCCCGAAACAATGAGGAATAGTAGTCTGCTTGTCTTCTGCAGCTGGCCTTCCGAATGCACTGAAACGATGAGGAATAGTAGCCTGCTTGTCTTCTGCAGCTGGCCTTCCAAATGCACAAACAATGAGGAATAGTAGCCTGCTTGTCTTCTGCAGCTGGCCTTCCAAAGCACTGAAACGATGAGGAATAGTAGCCTGCTTGTCTTTTGCAGCTGGCCTGCCCAATGCCTGCTTGTCATTACCATATTTTGTCAACTGATCATTGCCAAATGCATTTCATTGACAACTATGAGATTATGCTAACTGTGGATAAGTCCGTTCAAGTTCAGCATAGCTAGCTAGCAAAGCCATTGACATTTCCCTGCTCACTAACCAAACGACTCCCGCATCTCTAGCTGTCGGGGAAAACGTCGGTCACTCACCCAGTCCTCCAATGACATGACATCCTCCTAGCAGCCAGCTAGATAACATTAGGCTCTGTGTTTTTAGCTTGTTCAATAAATAGCTAACTTATATACATTAATAAATTGTTTAGCCCAGGGGTGTCAAAATCAACCTTTGTATGGGCCGGGCCCTGTTGAAAAACATCATGAATTCACGGGCCAGACATTACCTATTTGTTTTTTTACAACAAAAAAACGACTCAAACTGGCCGTTGTTTTAATAGATAGAATATGACCTTTTATAATGTTGACACCAGTGCAGTTGAATGCAGCACTGTGCTGTAGTGGAGGAGCCAGCCGAGGCACCTGCTCAGAAGCTGCTGTGTGGGCATACATGTTCTCATTTGAATTTTGTTTTGTAGCAGGTTTAGTTATGAACCGGAAGCGGACACAACATGTTAGCCTAGCTAGGACTGTGGCATGTGTCGGTACAATTTCCCTCCACTGCGGCCACAAACGAAACACAAGAAAGCAGGAAAGTAACGCAATTGAATTTGAAATCACCGGTTGCCCAGCGCACCAGGCTGTAATTTCATAAAGTAGATGACTCGACTGTTGACTCATATATATTCCTGCTTGTATGTCCTCTGCGGCCCCCGGGCCTTGTGTTTGACCCATGTGTGTGTCAGCCTATACGTCATGTTAGGACTGACTTGTGATCAGTTCCCTTGCTAGTCTGATCATATTGACATTTGTAGCCTCAGTTACAGTCGTTTGGTTTTGTTCAACATGTTGAGGCATGGAAGCTGAAACAGTACATCCCTAAAGGGTGGAGACAACAAACAACGTACCAAGCTGGGATTTACAACCTCTTGGCAATGTTTTTGGGACAACCAAGAAATGTGTTGGTGAATTATACTAATCGTGCATTGAACTGCATCCATCTACATTATTCTGCTAACAATGCATTACTGTACATCAAACAACAATGCATTACTGTACATCAAACATATTCTATTATTAAAACTCTAATAAAGTTGGTTTTTTAAGCATAAACTGGGAATTTGATTTGGCTGGCGACATTGTATGATTATTATGATTGTTTGTTTCATATCTACAAAGTAGTTAAAACACTGTCAGGTCCACTTTAAAGCCCAGTGCATTTATGCTCAATGTTTCATTCTCAGGCCTCCTCTCTGGCCTCCCCTCAGGCCTCTTTCTCATGCCTCCTCTCTGGCCTTTTCTCAGGCCTCCTCAGCCTCCCCTCTGGCCTCTTCTCAGGCCTCCTCTCAGGCCTCCTCTCTGGCCTCCCCTCAGGCCTCTTTCTCATGCCTCCTCTCTGGCCTTTTCTCAGGGCCTCCTCAGGCCTCCCCTCTGGCCTCTTCTCAGTCCTCTTTCTCAGGCCTCCCTCTGGCCTTTTCTCAGGTCTCCCCTCTGGGCCTCCTCTCAGGCCAGTGTCTTTATTTAGACAGGGAGTGTGAAGAGGAGAGAGACCTGGGGGACGTCACTCTGAAGTGTTCTTTCATGTTTCAGCTTTAAGTGGGTGCTCTTCATCTTGCGCACTCTCTCTCTCTCTCTCTCTCTCTCTCTCTCTCTCTCTCTCTCTCTCTCTCTCTCTCTCTCTCTCTCTCTCTCGGCATGCACAGCAGAGTCAAAGTGATTGGGTGGTTGGTTTGTGAGCTTTGTCACTCTCCTAATCCTTTCTCTCCCATTTCTCTCTTTCCAATCCCATCATCCTCTCTGCTACGCTGACACCAGTGCCTCCGCTCCATCCCTTTCTCTCGTTCCATCCACCCCCGCTCCATCTCTATCTCTTTCTATCTCTCCCGTTCCATCCACCCCCGCTCCATCTCTATCTCTCTCTATCTCTCTCGTCCCATCCACCCCTGCTCCATCTCTATGTCTCATCTCTCTCTCGTTCCATCCACCCCCGCTCCATCTATCTCTATCTCTCTCTCGTCCCATCCACCCCTGCTCCATCTCTATCTCTCTCTATCTCTCTCTCGTTCCATCCACCGCTCCATCTCTATCTCTCTCGTTCCATCCACCCCTGCTCCTTCTCTATCTCTCTATCTCTCTCTCGTTCCATCCACCCCCGCTCCATTCCCATTCTCTCTCGTCCCATCCACCCCTGCTCCATCTCTATCTCTCTCTATCTCTCTCTCTCGTTCCATCCACCCCGCGCTCCATCTCTATCTCTCTCTATCTCTCTCTCGTTCCATCCACCCCCGCTCCATCTCTATCTCTCTCTCGCTCCATCCACCCCCGCTCCATCTCTCTATCTCTCTCTATCTCTCTCTCGTTCCATCCACCCCCGCTCCATCTCTATCTCTCTCTCTCTCTCTCTCGTCCCATCCACCCCTGCTCCATCTCTATGTCTCTCTATCTCTCTCTCGTTCCATCCACCCCCGCTCCATCTCTATCTCTCTCTATCTCTCTCTCGTCCCATCCACCCCTGCTCCATCTCTATCTCTCTCTATCTCTCTCTCGTTCCATCCACCCCCGCTCCATCTCTATCTCTCTCTCGTTCCATCCACCCCTGCTCCATCTCTATCTCTCTCTATCTCTCTCTCGTTCCATCCACCCCCGCTCCATCTCTATCTCTCTCTATCTCTCTCTTGTTCCATCCACCCCCGCTCCATCTCTATCTCTCTCTATCTCTCTCTTGTTCCATCCACCCCTGCTCCATCTCTATCTCTCTCTATCTCTCTCTCGTCCCATCCACCCCTGCTCCATCTCTATCTCTCTCTATCTCTCTCTCGTCCCATCCACCCCTGCTCCATCTCTATCTCTCTCTCGTTCCATCCTCCCCTGCTCCATCTCTATCTCTCTCTCTCGTTCCATCCACCCCCACTCCATCTCTATCTCTCTCTGTTCCATCCACCCCCACTCCATCTCTATCTCTCTCTCGTTCCATCCACCCCCACCCATCTCTATCTCTCGTTCCATCCACCCCACTCCATCTCTATCTCTCATTCCATCCTCCCCGCTCCATCTCTATCTCTCTATCTCTCTCTCATTCCATCCTCCGCTCCATCTCTATCTCTCTCTATCTCTCTCTCGTTCCATCCACCCCCGCTCCATTTCTCTCTCTTTCTTCATCCCCCATCCTCTCTGCAATGCTGACACCAGTGTCTCCAAAGAGCAGTGAGAACAACGCTGAGTGACGGAGGGAGCAGTCGTTAGTGACTCTGGGAAGAGAGAATACAGAAGAAGAGCAAAATAAGGGGAGAGGTTGAGACGGAACAGGAGGGATCAACAGAGAGAATATAGACAGATAGGGAGAAATGAAAGATAGAGGAGAATACAAGAGAGAGGAGAACAGAGAAAGGTTTCATTAGTATCAGCGTAGGTCTGTGATTTCATACTCTGCTTCTTATGCACAGCTTATAACATTTTCTACAACATCAAACCCCTTACAATACATTCTCTACAACATCAAACCCCTTACAATACATTATCTACAACATCAAACCCCTTACAATACATTCTCTACAACATCAAACCCTTTACAATACATTCTCTACAACATCAAACCCCTTACAATACATTATCTACAACATCAAACCCCTTACAATACATTCTCTACAACATCAAACCCCTTACAATACATTCTCTACAACATCAAACCCCTTACAATACATTCTCTACAACATCAAACCCCTTACAATACATTCTCTACAACATCAAACCCCTTACAATACATTCTCTACAACATCAAACCCCTTACAATACATTCTCTACAACATCAAACCCCTTACAATACATTCTCTACAACATCAAACCCCTTACAATACATTCTCTACAACATCAAACCCCTTACAATACATTCTCTACAGCATCAAACCCCTTACAATACACATTCTCTGCAACATCAAACCCCTTGCAATACATCTCTCTGACATCAGGCCCTTACAATGCATTCTCTACAACATCAAACCCCTTACAATGCATTCTCTACAACATCAAACCCCTTACAATACGTTCTCTACAACATCAAACCCTTACAATGCATTCTCTACAACATCAGGCCCTTACAATACATTCTCTACAACATCAAACCCCTTACAATACATTCTCTGACATCAAACATACAAGTACGTTCTGCAACATCAAACCCTTACAATGCATTCTCTGCAACATCAAACCCATTGCAATGCATTATCTACAACATCAAACCCCTTACAATACATTTCTCTACAACATCAAACCCCTTACAATACATTATCTACAACATCAAACCCCTTACAATACATTATCTACAACATCAAACCCTTACAATGCATTATCTACAACATCAAACCCTTACAATACATTACCTACAACATCAAACCCTTTACAATACATTCTCTACAACACCAAACCCCTTACAATATATTCTCTACAACATAAATGTTTATGTTTTAGTCATTTAGCAGACGCTCATATCCAGATCTACTGTGCATTCCAGTTCCAGAAAGACCATTTCCATAATAGCGTGGCTGTCAGTAGAGGTCAGAGCCTGAAGGGTTGGGGTGCTGGTTTGCCGAGGTGAGGAGGAGGATTATTTAAGATACTGTTTTGAAGGGAAAGGGACTCATCTGTCTAGCTTCCGGGGGAGCTGGCTCCGCCATTGGGTTTGCCAGGACAGAGCTGCAGGTGGACTGGGCTGAGCCTCTGTGTTAGAAGGAGTGGAGGTCAAGATACAGTGGCAGAACAGAGTAGCGGGTTTGGGATTGTAGGGTTTGAGCATAGCCTAAATGTAGGGAGGGGCAGTCCCCTCTGCTCTTCCGTAGGTAAAAGCACCATGGTCTTGTAGTGGATGCTGGCTTCAACTGGAAGCCATTGCAGTGTGCAGAGGAGCAGGGTGACGTGAGACCTGTAGAAGGTTGAAAACCAGGTGAGCTGCTGTGTTCTGGATAAGTTGCAGGGGTTTGATGACACAAGAGGGAGCCCAGCCAACAGCGAGTTGCAGTAGTGCAGACGGGAGATGACAAGTGCCTGGATTAGGACCTGCGCCGCTTCCTGTGTGAGTTAGGGTCGTACTCTACCCCTTGAAATGCATTCCTTTTTCCTTGATTTCGGCCTCTGTATTCAACAGAACCCTCACAGCCAACCTCCACTACCCACCTCTTCTTTTCAGTTTGTCTTTTTACCAAGCAGTTGTTTTACCCAGGAGCTTCTATTGGTACTGTATACACATTGAATATGTCTTATTGTATGTGTTTATCTATTTCACAAGACTTACCGTTGCTTAAACTTCTTATGGATCATTGGGACGCTACCGTCCCACCTGGCCAACATCCGGTGAAATTGCGGAGCGACAAATTCAAATTACAGAAATCGTAATTTTAAACATTCATGAAAATACAAGTGTCATATATTTAAAAGCTTCACTTCTTGTTAATCCAACCACGTTGTCAGATTTCAAAAATACATTTTCCAACCAAGCAGACGCGTCACGAAAGTCAGAAAAAGCGATAAAATAAATCACTTACCTTTGAAGATCTTAATCTGGTTGCAATCACAAGAGTCCCAGCTACACAACAAATGGTCCTTTAGTTTGATAAAGTGCTTCTTTATATTGCAAAAGAGTACGTTTCAATGGAGCGCTTGACTCAGTAATCCACCGGTTTCCAACGTTCGAAAATGCATACAAACGTTCAAAATGCACACTTAGAAAAACTACAAATTCTAGCCAATAAAAAAAATGAAACTCTTTCTCTAGTGGAAGCCCTAGGAACTGCAATCTGGGAGGACTTCCTTTTATATTCCCATTCCCAGCCATTGTAATCAGAGGTGAGCTGAAAAAAACCTTCTGGATGGATTGTCATCGGGGTTTCGCTTGCCATATCAGTTATGTTATACTCACAGACGTTATATTCTATCCAATACTAGTGTTTTCTATCCAATACTACCAATTATATGCATATCCTAGCTTCTGGGCCTGAGTAACAGGCAGTTTACTTTGGCCACCTCATTCATCCAAACTTCCGAATACCACCCCCGAGCCAGAAGAAGTTAACAGTTGTCTATGTTGTCCTACTTCTCTCATTCAGAATATATAGTTGACACCATTGCAGTTCAAGATAAACAGTTACTTACGGGAAGAAACACATGATCAAAAATCTAAGTCGTTGTTCCCATTAAGATCCGTTAACTTCCTGCTGCTCATCTCTCTGCCTTTAAACAGTACTTTAACAGTGCACACACACACACACACAGATGCAAGTCTTAAACTGATAGTGCACTACTTTTCCATAGGGCTCTGGTCAAAAGTAGTGCACTACTTTGCCATAGGGCTCTGGTCAAAGTAGTGCACTACTTTACCATAAGGCTTTGGTCAAAAGTAGTGCACTAAATAGGAATATGGTACCCTTTAGGATACATTCAAACACCATCTTAATTACAATGAAGTTTATCTCCGAGACGTTGCCCTAGTTATTGTGACTTTTCCGGCTGAGGAAGAGGGAGCGTTCTGGAGTCTATGGGGACGTGGGTTGTTCCCAGAAGTGGGAGCGTGAGGACGGAGCCAGTCCCTGGTGGTGTCATGGAAACCACGTTGTCATTGCTGTGGAGACCACGTTACCGTCCTCTAAGGGGAAACCTTAACACAACAATGACCTTGTTTTTTTCTCTCCCCGAAAATAACACCTCCAACTCTCAAAGGTTTTGTTTTTTCGGAGGTAAATGATTGTTGCTGCTGTTGTTAATCCCCAAGTCGTTAATTAAATGAATGGACGGAAAGAAACGACAACTCATCTAAGATTAGTATCTGGCTAATGACCTGACAGGCAGAGTGTGTGTGTGTGTGTGTGTGTGTGCGTGCGTGTGCGTGTGCGTGTGTGTGTACGTGTGCGTGTGTGTGTGTGTGTGTGTGTGCGATGCGTGCGTGTGTGTGTAATTAATGACGGACAATGTTAATAACAGTCATACGGAGCCCATCATTAAGTGTTTTTGTCTCTTCTGTTCCAGCGGTGGACTGACAGACATATGAAGAAGAATGGACAGAGGAGAAGAGAAGAGTAGAGAGATGAGATGATGGAATGTGGGAGAGGAGAAGTGAGAAGAGAGGAGAATAGTGGAGTGAAGAAAGGAACAGACATAAGGTGAAAGAGGAGAAGTAGTGAATAGAGAAACGAAGTGAGGGGTAAAGAATGGAGAAGAGTGGAGAGACAGCTGATGGAGAGCACATCAACAACACATATTTATAGAAAGAGCACGTGTTCTCTCTCTCCAAACCCTTCCTCCATTTTAATTCCTTTCTTCCATCTCTCTTTTCGTCTCACTGTTGTCTCGTCCTTCGGCCGTAGTCTTCGTATCTAACTGAACCCCTGACCCCTTTCTCTTTCTATCGTCAGGCATGTCTGACACCATGTCATTTACAAAGCTGTGTGTGTGCGTGTGTGCGTGTGTGCGTGTGTGCGTGTGTGCGTGTGTGTGTGTGTGTGTGCTTCTGTGTGTGTGTGTGTGTGTGTGTGTGTGTGTGTGTGTGTGTACCTCCAAGAGCATGTGTGTCCTCACACCCTCTTTTACCACTGAGTGGAATAATTCCGCCTCGTCGTTATGAGTCGTATTAAGATTCATTATCAAGGCGACCCGACGTCAAACGGTCCAGTTCACTTCCTGTCTCCCTGCTCCCTGACCAAATCAGGTGTCACACCCAAATGACACGCTATTCCCTCTACAGTTCAATTTGGGATGCAGACCAGGTCACAATCACGACATTTTACATTTTAATTCAGGGCCTGGCGTCACGGCAGCAGCTGAGAGATGTCTCTGATTTGATTGGCTGAGGGTGTAATTCAGCCGTCGTCTTGCGTTGAAATGAAACAGTTTAGAGCCATTATGTTCTGGGGTGAAGAGGAAGATATATATATATATGTCTCATTTGGCAGGCCATATAGAACACTTAATTTGACCAGAGGGCCCCATCAGGGCCCCATCAGGGCCTCATCAGTACACAGGATATAGGGAATAGGCTAGCATTTGGGACGCAGAGTAGTATGTCAAGATCCGTTGCAGAATAAAGCATCATCATCATGATAATAATCACCACATCTGACACACACACACACACACACACACACAAATGTACACACACTTGCACACACACACAGACAGACAGACAGACAGACAGACAGACAGACAGACAGACAGACAGACAGACAGACAGACAGACAGACAGACAGACAGACAGACAGACAGACAGACACACACACACACACACACACACACACACACACACAGACACACAGACAACACAGACACACAGACACAGACACACAGACACACAGACACACACACACACAGACACGCCCACCACAATGATCATCAATTGTCACTGAATACGTCATCTGAGATCATCTCAACACCATGTGGATTAGAGATATCACCTCCATCTGATTAGTAATGTAAACACCATCAGATCACCTCCATCTGATTATTCATGTAAACACCATCAGATCACCTCCATCTGATTAGTCATGTAAACACCATCAGATCACCTCCATCTGATTAGTCATGTAAACACCATCAGATCACCTCCATCTGATTAGTCATGTAAACACCATCAGATCACCTCCATCTGATTAGTCATATAAACACAATCAGATCACCTCCATCTGATTATTCATGTAAACACCATCAGATCACCTCCATCTGATTAGTCATTTAAACACCATCAGATCACCTCCATCTGATTATTCATGTAAACACCATCAGATCACCTCCATCTGATTAGTAATGTAAACACCATCAGATCACCTCCATCTGATTATTCATGTAAACACCATCAGATCACCTCCATCTGATTAGTCATGTAAACACCATCAGATCACCTCCATCTGATTAGTCATGTAAACACCATCAGATCACCTCCATCTGATTAGTCATGTAAACACCATCAGATCACCTCCATCTGATTAGTCATATAAACACCATCAGATCACCCCCATCTGATTAGTCATGTAAACACCATCAGATCACCTCCATCTGATTAGTAATGTAAACACCATCAGATCACCTCCATCTGATTAGTAATGTAAACACCATCAGATCACCTCCATCTGATTAGTCATGTAAACACCATCAGATCACCTCCATCTGATTAGTCATGTAAACACCATCAGATCACCTCCATCTGATTAGTAATGTAAACACCATCAGATCACCTCCATCTGATTAGTCATGTAAACACCATCAGATCACCTCCATCTGATTATTCATGTAAACACCATCAGATCACCTCCATCTGATTAGTCATGTAAACACCATCAGATCACCTCCATCTGATTAGTCATGTAAACACCATCAGATCACCTCCATCTGATTAGTCATGTAAACACCATCAGATCACCTCCATCTGATTAGTCATATAAACACCATCAGATCACCCCCATCTGATTAGTAATGTAAACACCATCAGATCACCTCCATCTGATTAGTAATGTAAACACCATCAGATCACCTCCATCTGATTAGTAATGTAAACACCATCAGATCACCTCCATCTGATTAGTCATGTAAACACCATCAGATCACCTCCATCTGATTCGTCATGTAAACACCATCAGATCACCTCCATCTGATTAGTAATGTAAACACCATCAGATCACCTCCATCTGATTAGTCATGTAAACACCATCAGATCACCTCCATCTGATTAGTCATATAAACACCATCAGATCACCTCCATCTGATTAGTCATGTAAACACCATCAGATCACCTCCATCTGAGTAGTCATATAAACACCATCAGATCACCTCCATCTGATTAGTCATATAAACACCATCAGATCACCTCCATCTGATTAGTCATATAAACACCATCAGATCACCTCCATCTGATTAGTCATGTAAACACCATCAGATCACCTCCATCTGATTAGTCATGTAAACACCATCAGATCACCTCCATCTGATTAGTCATGTAAACACCATCAGATCACCTCCATCTGATTAGTCATGTAAACACCATCAGATCACCTCCATCTGATTAGTCATGTAAACACCATCAGATCACCTCCATCTGATTAGTCATGTAAACACCATCAGATCACCTCCATCTGATTAGTCATGTAAACACCATCAGATCACCTCCATCTGATTAGTCATGTAAACACCATCAGATCACCTCCATCTGATTAGTAATGTAAACACCATCAGATCACCTCCATCTGATTAGTCATGTAAACACCATCAGATCACCTCCATCTGATTAGTAATGTAAACACCATCAGATCACCTCCATCTGATTAGTCATATAAACACCATCAGATCACCTCCATCTGATTAGTAATGTAAACACCATCAGATCACCTCCATCTGATTAGTCATATAAACACCATCAGATCACCTCCATCTGATTAGTAATGTAAACACCATCAGATCACCTCCATCTGATTAGTCATATAAACACCATCAGATCACCTCCATCTGATTAGTCATGTAAACACCATCAGATCACCTCCATCTGATTAGTCATGTAAACACCATCAGATCACCTCCATCTGATTAGTCATGTAAACACCATCAGATCACCTCCATCTGATTAGTCATGTAAACACCATCAGATCACCTCCATCTGATTAGTCATGTAAACACCATCAGATCACCTCCATCTGATTAGTCATGTAAACACCATCAGATCACCTCCATCTGATTAGTAATGTAAACACCATCAGATCACCTCCATCTGATTAGTCATATAAACACCATCAGATCACCTCCATCTGATTAGTCATGTAAACACCATCAGATCACCTCCATCTGATTAGTAATGTAAACACCATCAGATCACCTCCATCTGATTAGTCATGTAAACACCATCAGATCACCCATAAACCCGTTTCCAAACCCCTTTAAGAAGCATTGATGCTGTCTACAACCACAACAAACACTACAAGAGAATATACCTGTAATCAGACTCATATCTGTCCAATGAGTTTGGAAAAGAGCCTGTCCTGTCCCCCCTCTCTCTCTCTCACACGCACGCACATACACACACACAGTCCTCTGTGTAGACAACTTCAAACCCTACTAATGAGTGTGGGGACGTCGCCCCCTGTTTCGGATACACAGAGTTCCTCCTCTGAAACGCAACGTGCCTGTCCCGTTTGAACTCACACACACACACACACACACACACACACACACACACACACACACACACACACACACACACACACACACACACACACACACACACACACACACACATACACACACACACACACACACACACACACACACACACTCTCTCTCTCTCTCCAGTCTGCGTTTGAACTGTTGAAGTGTCAGCTCACAACAAATCAGGCAGAGTAATCCGTGTGATGCGGTCAGGGCCTTTCATGATTATAGCAGCACCTTTCTTCTTCAATCGTCACGTCAACACCGAGGCAACGCGTCACAGCAACGAGGCATCCCCGGTACAACACGTCCAAACATGAAAGGAGAAGGAGTTCAATTAGCCAATCAATCCACAGTCCAAACACACCAACAAACCGGGGGCAGATCGTCACACACACACACACACACACACACACACACACACACACACACACACACACACACACACACACACACACACACACACACACACACACACACACAGGAATGCAGACAGGGAGGGTGGTACAAAGTCACACACACACACACACACACACACACACACACACACACACACACACACACACACACACACACACACACACATGTCCATATACGTCCAAACACATGCAGGGAGGCAGACAGGCATGCAGGGAGGCAGGGAGGCAGAAAGGCTGGCTGACACACTCCCACCATTTCCCTTCATGTGTGAAAGTTCTTTTCTGACATCATTAAAGAGTTGTATTATCTTTGTTCTGTCTCTCCTATTAATCAGCTATTGAAATACCACCTATTTGGTCAGTCAGTAGATCCATAGAGTGACTTTGACTCATACAGTGACTTTGATTCATAGAGTGACTTTGTTTCATAGAGTGACTATGACTCAGAGTGATATCGATTCATAGAGGGACATTGATTCATAGAGTGATTTTGATTCATAGAGTGATTTTGATTCATAGAGTGATTTTGATTCATAGAGTGACTTTGACTGATAGTGACTGACTGATATAGTGATTTTAATTCACAGTGACTTTCACCCATAGAGTGACTTTGATTCGCAGTGTCAGAACTGTTTAAAGGAGCCCCATTTGGTTACTTGCTGATGACAGCTTCATGATATGATACAACCTCCAAGGTATTGCTCATCAGGGAAAGGGTTTTGATTCATACTGACAGATACAGAAAGAAATATCATGCGATAATGCTTCTAAAGCATTGTATCATTACGTTTTGGCATAGTACTGGCATAGTACTGGCATAGTACTAGCCGAGTATTGGCATAGTACTAGCTGAGTATTGGCATAGTACTGGCATAGTACTAGCATAGTACATGCATACTACTGGCATAGTACTAGTGAATTACTGGCATAAATACTGGCATAGTACTGGT
>NW_027012404.1:0-17500 GCF_036934945.1 Oncorhynchus masou masou
TTTGTATTCTACTTAGTTAGTTGAAACAATGACTGAGTTCATAAGAACATGTATTGTAATTTCCAGGGGGGAGGCATTTTACCCGCTTCTGACACTGAGGCATGACCCCTTGCTCTCCTGCCCCCCAGGCTCCTACGTACCTGCACACACATTTTGGCAAATCTGGGAATTTTGGTATAGTAACCGGAATTTGCGATAGTTTCTATCATTTTGGGATAGTTTCCAGAATTTGGAATAGTTTCTGTAATTTTGGGATAGATTCCAGAATTTTGGGATAGATACCAGAATTTGGGGATAGTTTCCAAATGTTGGGATAGTTACCGAATTTTGGGGGTAGATACCAGAATTTTGGGATAGTTACCGTAATTTTGGGATAGATACCAGAATTTTGGGATAGATACCAGAATTTTGGTAAGTTTCCATAATTTTGGGATAGTTACCGGCATTTTGGGATAGTTATCGGCATTTTGCGATAGTTACCGGAATTTTGGGATAGTTACTGGAATTTTGGGATAGTTACCAGAATTTTGGGATAGATACAAGAATTTTGGGATAGTTACCGCATTTTGGGATAGATACCGGAATTTTGGGGATAGATACCGGAATTTTGGGATAGTTAATGTAATTTTGCGATCCTATTTTGACTTTATTTACTAAATTCACATCAAATCAAATCAATCTTTATTTGTCACATGCGCCGAATATAACAAGTGTAGACTTTACCGTGAAATGCTTAATTACAAGCCCTTAAAACCTGTTGTGACTAGGGGGCAGTATTTTAATTTTTTTTTGAAAAATAACGTTCCCAAAGTAAACGGGAAATTTTGTCAGGACGAGATGCTAGAATATGCATATAATTGACAGCTTAGGATAGAAAACACTCTAAAGTTTCCAAAACTGTAAAAATATTGTCTGTGAGTATAACAGAACTGATATTGCAGGCGAAAGCCTGAGAAAAATCCAATCCGGACGTGCATCATGTTTTGAAAGCTTTTGCGTTCCGATCGTCCCTATTGAGCAGTGAATGGGCTATCAACCAGATTACTTTGTCTCTGTATTCCCCAAGGTGTCTACAGCATTGTGACGTAGTTTTACGCATTTATGTTGAAGAATACCCGTAAGCGGCTACATTGCGCAACTGGTCACCTGATGGCTCTCAGAGTGATTCTTGCGTAAAATACAGAGGTAGCCATTTCTCCTCTCGGTCCTACTGAAACACCAATTGTCCCGGTGGATATATTATCAAATAGATATTTGAAAAACACCTTGAGGATTGATTATAAACAACGTTTGCCATGTTTCTGTCAATATTATGGAGCTAATTTTAAATATTTTTCAGTGTTTTCGTGACAGCAATTTCCGGTCGATTTCTCAGCCAAACGCTGAAGAACAAACAGCATTTTCAGCCTACAAAAATAATATTTTTGGAAAAAGGAACATTTGCTATCTAACTGGGAGTCTCGTGGAGTGAAAACATCTGAAGCTCATCAAAGGTAAACAATTTAATTTGATTGCTTTTCTGATTTTCGTGACCAAGTTACCTGCTGCTAGCTGGACATAATGCTATGTTAGGCTATCGACAAACTTACACAAAAGCATATTTTGAAAATCTGAAATGACAGGGTGATTAACAAAAGGCTAATCTGTGTTTAAATATATTTCACTTGTGATTTTCATGAATAGGAATATTTTCTAGTAACATTTATGTCCGTTGCGTTATGCTAATTAGTGTCAGTCGATGATTACGCTCCCGGATCCGGGGTGGGTAGTATCAATAAGTTTTTAACCAACAGTGTGGTTCAGAAGAGTTTAAGAACAAATATTTACAACATAAACTAAAGTAAAAAACACAATAACACAATAACATAACAATAACAAGGCTATATAGAGAGGGTACCAGTACCGAGTCAGTGTGCGGGGGTACAGGTTAGTTGAGGTCATTTGTCTGTGTAGGTGTAATGCATAGATAATAAACAGTGAGTAGCAGCAGCGTAAAAAAACAAATGGAGACGGGGGGGTCAATATACTGTAAATAGTTTGGTGGGTATTTGACTCATTGTTCAGTTGTCTTATGGCTTGGGGGGGTAGCTGTAGAAGAGCCGTTGGTCCTATCACGTCAGTGATTCCCAATGCTAATTTGATGTATCTTTTTCATTGCAGGGAAAAACCTTGTGATATGGACTGAAGGGACAGTCAAGAAGCAGGATTAAGCTTTTCTCATTTCTAGCAGTAAACCATCTTTATGTCCGTCAGTAAGCCAACCACTCTCCTCTCTCCTTTCTAGAAGGGTAGGCATCAATCTCCTCTCCTCTCTCCTTTCTAGAAGGGTAGGCATCAATCTCCTCTCTCTCCTTTCTAGAAGGGTAGGCATCAATCTCCTCTCCTCTCTCCTTTCTAGAAGGGTAGGCATCAATCTCCTCTCCTCTCTCCTTTCTAGAAGGGTAGGCATCAATCTCCTCTCCTCTCCTTTCTAGAAGGGTAGGCATCAATCTCCTCTCCTCTCTACTCTCTCTAGAAGGGTAGGCATCAATCTCCTCTCCTCTCTACTCTCTAGATGGGTAGGCATCAATCTCCTCTCCTCTCTACTCTCTAGATGGGTAGGCATCAATCTCCTCTCCTCTCTCCTTTCTAGAAGGGTAGGCATCAATCTCCTCTCTCTCTCCTTTCTAGAAGGGTAGGCATCAATCTCCCTCTCCTCTCTCCTTTCTAGAAGGGTAGGCATCAATCTCCTCTCCTCTCTCCTTTCTAGAAGGGTAGGCATCAATCTCCTCTCCCTCTCCTTTCTAGAAGGGTAGGCATCAATCTCCACTCTCTCTCTCCTTTCTAGAAGGGTAGGCATCAATCTCCTCTCCTCTCTACTCTCTAGAAGGCAGGTAGGCATGAATCTCCTCTCCCTCTCTACTCTCTAGAAGGGTAGGCATCAATCTCCTCTCCTCTCTACTCTCTAGATGGGTAGGCATCAATCTCCTCTCTACTCTCTAGATGGGTAGGCATCAATCTCCTCTCCTCTCTCCTTTCTAGAAGGGTAGGCATCAATCTCCTCTCCTCTCTACTCTCTAGATGGGTAGGCATCAATCTCCTCTCCTCTCCTCTCTAGATGGGTAGGCATCAATCTCCTCTCCTCTCTCCTTTCTAGAAGGGTAGGCATCAATCTCCTCTCCCTCTCTACTCTCTAGATGGGTAGGCATCAATCTCCTCTCCTCTCTCTTTTCTAGAAGGGTAGGCATCAATCTCCTCTCCTCTCTCCTTTCTAGAAGGGTAGGCATCAATCTCCTCTCCTCTCTACTATCTAGATGGGTAGGCATCAATCTCCTCTCCTCTCTCCTTTCTAGAAGGGTAGGCATCAATCTCCTCTCCTCTCTACTATCTAGATGGGTAGGCATCAATCTCCTCTCTACTATCTAGATGGGTAGGCATCAATCTCCTCTCCTCTCTCCTTTCTAGAAGGGTAGGCATCAATCTCCTCTCCTCTCTACTCTCTAGAAGGGTAGGCATCAATCTCCTCTACTCTCTACTCTCTAGAAGGGTAGGCATCAATCTCCTCTCCTCTCTACTCTCTAGATGGGTAGGCATCAATCTCCTCTCTACTCTCTAGATGGGTAGGCATCAATCTCCTCTCTACTCTCTAGATGGGTAGGCATCAATCTCCTCTCCTCTCTCCTTTCTAGAAGGGTAGGCATCAATCTCCTCTCCTCTCTACTCTCTAGATGGGTAGGCATCAATCTCCTCTCCTCTCTCCTTTCTAGAAGGGTAGGCATCAATCTCCTCTCCTCTCTCCTTTCTAGAAGGGTAGGCATCAATCTCCTCTCCTCTCTACTCTCTAGAAGGGTAGGCATGAATCTCCTCTCCTCTCTACTCTCTAGAAGGGTAGGCATCAATCTCCTCTCCTCTCTACTCTCTAGATGGGTAGGCATCAATCTCCTCTCTACTCTCTAGATGGGTAGGCATCAATCTCCTCTCCTCTCTCCTTTCTAGAAGGGTAGGCATCAATCTCCTCTCCTCTCTACTCTCTAGATGGGTAGGCATCAATCTCCTCTCCTCTCTCTTTTCTAGAAGGGTAGGCATCAATCTCCTCTCCTCTCTCCTTTCTAGAAGGGTAGGCATCAAACTCCTCTCCTCTCTACTATCTAGATGGGTAGGCATCAATCTCCTCTCCTCTCTCCTTTCTAGAAGGGTAGGCATCAATCTCCTCTCCTCTCTACTATCTAGATGGGTAGGCATCAATCTCCTCTCTACTATCTAGATGGGTAGGCATCAATCTCCTCTCCTCTCTCCTTTCTAGAAGGGTAGGCATCAATCTCCTCTACTCTCTACTCTCTAGAAGGGTAGGCATCAATCTCCTCTCCTCTCTACTCTCTAGATGGGTAGGCATCAATCTCCTCTCTACTCTCTAGATGGGTAGGCATCAATCTCCTCTCTACTCTCTAGATGGGTAGGCATCAATCTCCTCTCCTCTCTCCTTTCTAGAAGGGTAGGCATCAATCTCCTCTCCTCTCTACTCTCTAGATGGGTAGGCATCAATCTCCTCTCCTCTCTCTTTTCTAGAAGGGTAGGCATCAATCTCCTCTCCTCTCTCCTTTCTAGAAGGGTAGGCATCAATCTCCTCTCCTCTCTACTATCTAGATGGGTAGGCATCAATCTCCTCTCCTCTCTCCTTTCTAGAATGGTAGGCATCAATCTCCTCTCCTCTCTACTATCTAGATGGGTAGGCATCAATCTCCTCTCCTCTCTCCTTTCTAGAAGGGTAGGCATCAATCTCCTCTCCTCTCTACTCTCTAGATGAGTAGGCATCAATCTCCTCTCCTCTCTACTCTCTAGAAGGGTAGGCATCAATCTCCTCTCCTCTCTACTCTCTAGATGGGTAGGCATCAATCTCCTCTCTACTCTCTAGATGGGTAGGCATCAATCTCCTCTCCTCTCTCCTTTCTAGAAGGGTAGGCATCAATCTCCTCTCCTCTCTACTATCTAGATGAAGGTGAGCATCAATCTCCTCTCCTCTCTCCTTTCTAGAAGGGTAGGCATCAATCTCCTCTCCTCTCTACTCTCTAGATGAGTAGGCATCAATCTCCTCTCCTCTCTCCTCTCTAGATGGGTAGGCATCAATCTCCTCTCCTCTCTCCTTTCTAGATGGGTAGGCATCCATCTCCTCTCCTCTCCTCTACTCTCTAGATGAGTAGGCCTCCATCTCCACTCCCCTCTCTAGATGAGTAGGCCTCCATCTCCTCTCCTCGCTACGCTCTAGATGAGTAGGCCTCTATCTGCTCTCCTCTCTCTAGATGAGTAGGCCTCCATCTCCTCTCCCCTCTCTAGATGATTAGGCCTCCCTTTCCTCTCCTCTCTACTCTCTAGATGAGTAGGCCTCCATCTCCTCTCTCTAGATGAGTAGGCCTCCATCTCCTCTCCCCTCTCTAGATGAGTAGGCCTCACTTTCATCTCCTCTGTACTCTCTAGATGAGTAGGCCTCCATCTCCTCTCTCTAGATGAGTAGGCCTCCATCTCCTCTCCCCTCTCTAGATGAGTAGGCCTCCCTTTCCTCTCCTCTCTACTCTCTAGATGAGTAGGCCTCCATCTCCTCCCTCTAGATGAGTAGGCCTCCATCTCCTCTCCTCTCTCTAGATGAGTAGGCATCCATCTCCTCTCCTCTCTACTCTCTAGATGAGTAGGCCTCCATCTCCTCTCCCCTCTCTAGATGAGTAGGCATCCATCTCCTCTCCTCTCCTCTCTCTAGATGAGTAGGCCTCCATCTTCTCTCCTCTCTCTAGATGAGTAGGCATCCATCTCCTCTCCTCTCTACTCTCTAGAATAGTAGGCCTCCATCTCCTCTCCTCTCTACTCTCTAGAATAGTAGGCCTCCATCTCCTCTCCTCTCTACTCTCTAGATGAGTAGGCCTCCATCTCCTCTCTCTAGATGAGTAGGCCTCCATCTCCTCTCCTCTCTACTCTCTAGATGAGTAGGCCTCCATCTCCTCTCTCTAGATGAGTAGGCCCCATTCGCCTTTCCTCTTCCCCCTCTAGATTGATAAGCCTCTCTCTCCTCTACCCTGATTACTGTTGTGGGTATTTCCTGCCTCTAATCCTCCATATGGATTGAGTAAGGCAGTAAAGCGGTAAGGCAGTAAGGCAATTAGGTTGTAAGGCAGTAAGGTAATTAGGTAGTATAGGCAGTAAGGTAATTAGGTTGTATGGCAGTAAGGCGATAAGGCAGTATGGAGGTAAGGTGATAAGGCAGTATGGCAGTAAGGTAATTCGGTAGTATGGCAGTAAAGTGATAAGGCAGTATGGCAGTAAGGTGATTAGGCAGTATGGCAGTAAGGTAATTAGGTAGTAAGGCAGTAAGGTAATAAGGTAGTATGGCAGTAAGGTAATAAGGCAGTATGGTAGTATGGCAGTAAGGTGATAAGGCAGTAAGGCACTATGGCAGTTAGGTGATAAGGCAGTATGGCAGTAAGGCGATAAGGCAGTATGGAGGTAAAGTGATAAAGCAGTATGGCAGTAAGGTAAAATGGTAGTATGGCAGTGAGGGGATAAGGCAGTATGGCAGTAAGGTGATAAGGCAGTATGGCAGTAAGGTGATAAGGCAGTATGGCAGTAAGGTGATAAGGCAGTATGGCAGTAAGGTGATAAGGCAGTATGGCAGTAAGTTGATAAGGCAGTATGGCAGTAAGGTGTTAGGTAGTGTGGCAATAAGGTAATTAGTTAATAAGGCAGTATGGCAGTAAGGTAATTAGGCAGTAAGGCAGTAAGGTATTTAGGTAGAATAGACAGTAAGGTGATAAGGCAGTAAGGTAATTAGGTAGTATTGCAGTAAGGTGATAAGGCAGTATGGCAGTAAGGTAATTAGGTAGTATGGCAGTAAGGCAATTAGGTAGTAAGGTGATAAGGCAGTATGGCAGTAAGGTAATTTGGTATTAAGGCAGTATGGCTGTAAGGTAATTAGGCAGTAAGGCAGTACGTTAATTAGGTAGTATGGCAGTAAGGTGATAAGGCAGTATGGCACTAAGGTAATTAGGTAGTATGGCAATAAGGTAATTAGGTAGTATGGCAGTAAGGTGATAAGGCAGTATGGCACTAAGGTAATTAGGTAGTATAGGCAGTAAGGTAATAAGGTAGTATGGTAGTATGGCAGTAAGGTGATAAGGCAGTAAGGCACTATGGCAGTTAGGTGATAAGGCAGTATGGCAGTAAGGCGATAAGGCAGTATGGAGGTAAAGTGATAAAGCAGTATGGCAGTAAGGTAAAATGGTAGTATGGCAGTGAGGGGATAAGGCAGTATGGCAGTAAGGTGATAAGGCAGTATGGCAGTAAGGTGATAAGGCAGTATGGCAGTAAGGTGATAAGGCAGTATGGCAGTAAGGTGATAAGGCAGTATGGCAGTAAGTTGATAAGGCAGTATGGCAGTAAGGTGTTAGGTAGTGTGGCAATAAGGTAATTAGTTAATAAGGCAGTATGGCAGTAAGGTAATTAGGCAGTAAGGCAGTAAGGTATTTAGGTAGAATGAACAGTAAGGTGATAAGGCAGTGGTGTAATTAGGTAGTATTGCAGTAAGGTGATATGGCAGTAAGGTAATTAGGTAGTATGGCAGTAAGGCAATTAGGTAGTAAGGTGATAAGGCAGTATGGCAGTAAGGTAATTTGGTATTAAGGCAGTATGGCTGTAAGGTAATTAGGCAGTAAGGCAGTACGTTAATTAGGTAGTATGGCAGTAAGATGATAAGGCAGTATGGCACTAAGGTAATTAGGTAGTATGGCAATAAGGTAATTAGGTAGTATGGCAGTAAGGTGATAAGGCAGTATGGCACTAAGGTAATTAGGTAGTATAGGCAGTAAGGTAATTAGGTAGTATGGCAATAAGGTAATTAGGTAGTATGGCAGTAAGGTGATAAGGCAGTATGGCACTAAGGTAATTAGGTAGTATAGGCAGTAAGGTAATTAGGTAGTATGGCAGTAAGGTAATTAGGTAGTTAGGCAGTATGGCAATAAGGTAATTATGTAGTATGGCAGTACAGTAATTAGGTAGTATGGCAGGCAAGCGCAGTTGTAAGGCAGTAAGGTAGTAATGCAGGCAGAAGGCAAGCAGCAAGCATTAATATAAACCTGCGCTGTCTGCCTGTCCAAAACTTTTTCTGATCCAGGCAAAGTCACGCATCAAATTCAGTATCATGGATTTATACAACGGTTGGGTCTATTCCTGGATGGTGATTGGTTATTAAAACCGCGTTCCAAACGGTGTCTGTTCCACGTTATAAACTGGGTGGTTCGAGCCCTGAATGCTGATTGGCTGACAGCCATAAGTATATCAGACCATATACCACTGGTGCGACAAAACATGTGTTTTTCCTCCTCTAATTACTTTGGTAACCAGTTTATAACAACTAAGAAACCCCAGGGTTTTGTGGTATACAGTGTGGACCACCTGTCTGACCTCATCTACGTATCAAGCTATCGGGGTGAGCCTAGTTGTTAAAGCATTGAGCCAGAAAGCAAAAAGTTGCACAATCAAATCCCCAAGCTGACTAGGTAAAACTCTGTCAATTTCTGTCCCTGAACAAGGCAGTTAACCCACTGTTCCTAGGCTGTCATTCTGTCCTGACAAGGCAGTTAACCCACTGTTCCTAGGCTGTCATTCTGTCCTGAACAGGCAGTTAGCCCACTGTTCTAGGCTGTCATTCTGTCCCTGAACAAGGCAGCTAACCCACTGTTCCTAGGCTGTCATTCTGTCCCTGAACAAGGCAGTTAACCCACTGTTCCTAGGCACTCAATTGTATTTTGGTAGCATTACCTTTAAATTGTTTAACTTGAGTCAAGCGTTTTGTAGCCTTCCACAAGTTTCCCACAATGTCGTGTGTGAATTTCGGATCATTCCTCCTGGCAGAGCTGGTGTAACTGAGTCAGGTTTTGTAGGCCCTCCTTGCTGCACAGACTTCTTCAGTTCTGCCTGATTGTCTATAGAACTGAGGTCAGGGCTTTGTGTGTACTCAATGCTATGACATTGTTGCCCTTTAAGCCATTTTGCCACAACTTTGGAAGTATGCTTGGGGTCATTGTCCATTAGGCAATCGACCTAGCTTTAACTTCCCTGACTGATGTTGCTTCAACATATAACATCAATTCCTTCCCTCATGATGCCATCTATTTTGTGAAGTGCCAGTCCCTCCTGCAGCAACTTCCCCCACAACATAATGCTGCCACCCCCGATGCATCACGGGTGGGATGAATATTCTTTGACTTGCAAGCCTCTCTTTTTCCTCCAAACGATGGTCATTATGGCCAAACAGTTCTATTTTTGTTTGATCACACCAGAGACATTTCTCCAAAAGTATGGTATTTGTCCCCATGTGCAGTTGCAAACCGTAGTCTGGCTTTTCATGGCGGTTTTGGAGGCAGTGACTTCTTCCCCTTGCTGAGGCGGCCTTTCAGGTTATGCCCGATATATGACTCGTTTTTACTGTGGATATAGATACTATTGTTTCCTCCAGCATCTTCCACAAGGTCTTTTGCTGTTCTGGGATTGATTTGCACTTTCGCAAGTACTTTCATCTAGGAGACAGAACGCGTCTCCTTCCCCTGAGCGTTGTGGCGGCTGCGTGGTCCCATGGTGTTTATGCTTGCGTACTACTGTTTGTAGAGATGAACGTGGTACCTTAGGGCGTTTGGAAATTGCTTCCAAGGATGAACCAGACTCGTGAAGGTCTACAACCAACTATTCTTTTGATTTTTCCATGATGTCAAGCAAAAAGGCACTGAGTTTGAGTAGTCCTTGGAAATGCATCCACAGGAACACCTCCAATTGACTCAAATGGTGTCAATCTGTCTATCAGAAGCTTCTAAAGCCATGACATTATTTCTGGAATTTTCCAAGGTGTTGAAAAAACAGTCAGTTAAAGTGTATGTTATCTTCTGACCCTGGAATTGTGATACAGTGAATTATAAGATAAATAATCTGTCTGTAAACAATTGTTAGAAAAATTACTTGCATCATGCAGAAAGTATATGTCCTAACCAACTCACAAAACGTGTGAATTTCTAGTTTTTGTTGTCTTAAAGGGGTAGTGGTGTATTTTAAGAGGCTTGAATAAAATAAGGTGCCAATAGGCAGAGGGTGGTATAGTTTGTCTGATTCATTTGTCTGGTTTCTTGCATAAAACACTACAACATTTTCAGTCACCTCCTTGTCTGAAGGACATGTGGATAAGCAGGTTAAAGGTCAAGCCCTGCCCTTGTGTTTTTCTTTAAAAGTCTGATGGAATGTAGGTCTACATTGAACACCACACATTGTCTGCCCCTGTAGTCTGAATGATAGAACAGCTATTTCCATGTTAAAATGTCATGGAGGATGCATTTTCTCCATTGTTTTTGATGGTAGGACACTCCGGTAGGCCCATATTATGATCAAATAGCCAAAGTAACTTACTTGTTCAATGTTAAAACTGTAACACAAAGTGGGTACATTCAGCCTCAGTGTTCACAATCAAAGCTTGCCAGAAACTGCACTGAATTTTCACAATTGATTTATTTTACTAGGCAAGTCAGTTAAGCACAAATTCTTAATTACAATGACGGCCTAGGAACAGTGGATTAACTGCCTCTTCAAGGGGGCAGAGCGACAGACCCCATGTACCTTGTCAGCTCAGGGTTTGAACTTTGCAACCTACGGTTACTAGTCCAATGCTCTAACCACTAGGCCACCCTGCTGCCCACAATGTGAATGTAAATCAGGTTAGTTGTAATTAATGACTGAACCATACTGACGTTGATGCGCACCAAATGACATATGGTTCTGGTCAAAAGTAGTGCACTGTAAAGAATAGGGTGCACTATGTAGGAATAAGTGCACTATGTGGGAATAGGGTGCCTGCGTAGGGAATAGAGTGCTGTGTGTAGGGAATAGGGTGCACTATGTAGGAATAGGATGCCTGCGTAGGAATAGGGTGCACTGTGTAGAGACAGCATTACCAATGAAGTCTTCTTCATTGAAGCCTCTACACAAGATCTTAGTGTTGCTTTTGAGTGAAACGTCCGGACAATGGGCATGTAGGGCCTGTGCTCTGACCATAGGGCCTGTGATCTGACCATAGGGCCTGTCATCTGACCATAGGGCCTGCCATCTGACCATAGAGCCTGTCATCTGACCATAGAGCCTGTCATCTGACCATAGAGCCTGTCATCTGACCATAGGGCCTGTCATCTGACCATAGAGCCTGTCATCTGACCATAGGGCCTGTCATCTGACCATAGAGCATGGTCATCTGACCATAGGGCCTGACATCTGACCATAGAGCCTGTCATCTGACCATAGGGCCTGTCATCTGACCATAGAGCCTGTCATCTGACCATAGGGCCTGTCATCTGACCATAGAGCATGGTCATCTGACCATAGGGCCTGTCATCTGACCATAGAGCATGGTCATCTGACCATAGGGCCTGTCATCTGACCATAGAGCCTGTCATCTGACCATAGGGCCTGTCATCTGACCATAGAGCCTGTCATCTGACCATAGGGCCTGTCATCTGACCATAGGGCCTGTCATCTGACCATAGAGCCTGTCATCTGACCATAGGGCCTGTCATCTGACCATAGAGCATGGTCATCTGACCATAGGGCCTGTCATCTGACCATAGAGCCTGTCATCTGACCATAGGGCCTGTCATCTGACCATTGGGCCTGTGCTCTGGGTCTGTTTACATTTTTTTATTATAGCGGGTCGCTCATTATTTTGTGTTCTGGTCTGAAACACCATGACTTCCTCTTCAAAATAACCACTGACGTTTTGAATCATTTTTCATCAGTGTTTTTGCTTTTCTACTTGAACAAGTATTTGACTTGGCAGTAATCCTTAATCTCGTTCTCCTTCTAGCTGTAGCGTGTCCCAACGCATCAGTGTGTTTGAATTTGTGCTATTTGAACAGAAAGTCTCAAGTTAAAAACAGTCTTAAAAATGTAACCCAAAAGGCACCCTATTCCCTATATAGTGCACTACTTTAGACCAGAGCCCTATGGCACCCTATTCCCTATATAGTGCACTACTTTAGACCAGAACCCTATGGAACCCTATTCCCTATATGGTACACTACTTTAGACCAGAGCCCTACGGCACCCTATTCCCTACATAGCAATTACTTTAGACCAGAGCCCTATGGCACTATTCCCTATATAGTGCACTACGAAGTCCATAGGCTCTGGTCTAAAGTAGTGCACTATACAGGGAATAGGGTGCCATTTGAGATACACTCCATAGACAGGAACATTTTTTTCCATTTCCGAGGAATTCCTGCCGTGGGAATGGCTGATTACACTTCCATCTTGGATTCATGGTCGGCTCGGAGAACTGACCCAGGATCTGGGATTATCATCTGGAATTACGACCCGGGAGTAAACCAGCTGGGATTAGTTTAGATTAATGAACGACGGAATTCTACCTTTTTGTCTCCTCGCATGGTGGATATTTAACACGTTTGCAGTACTGACTTTGTATGTCTGTGTGTGTGTGTGTGTGTGTGTGTGTGTGTGTGTGTGTGTGTGTGTGTGTGTGTGTGTGTGTGTGTGTGTGTGTGTGTGTGTGTGTGTGTGTGTGTGTGTGTGTGTGTGTGTCTGCATACTTGTTGATGCTTTGAAACATTGTTTCTGTCTTATGTCTTTGACTCTGGCCTTTGACTCAAGTTGTGTTGTTGATTGGTTTGTCTTTGGCCTCAGGTGTGTTGTGGCTTGGTTTGTCTTTGGCCTCAGGTGTGTTGTGGCTTAGTTTGTCTTTGGCCTCAGGTGTGTTGTGGATTGGTTTGTCTTTGGCCTCAGGTGTGTTGTGGCTTAGTTTGTCTTTGGTCTCAGGTGTGTTGTGGCTTGGTTTGTCTTTGGCCTCAGGTGTGTTGTGGCTTGGTTTGGCTTGGCCCCAGGTGTGTTGTAGCTTGGTTTTGTTTTAGCTTTAGGTGTTTGTGGCTGGTTTGTCTCTGGCCTCAGGTGTGTTGTGGTTTGTTTTTGTCTTTGGCCCCAGGTGTGTTGGCTTGGATTGTCTTTGGCCCCAGGTGTGTTGGCTTGGTTTTGTCTTTGGTCCCAGGTGTGTTGTGGCTTGGTTTCTCTTTGGCCCCAGGTGTGTTGTGGCTTGTTTGACTTTGCATCAGGTGTGTTGTGGCTTGGTTTCTCTTTGGCCCCAGGTGTGTTGTGGCTTGTTTTGACTTTGGCCTCAGGCGTGTTATGGCTTGGTTTGTCTTTGGCCCCAGGTGTGTTGTGGCTTGGTTTGTCTTTGGCCCCAGGTGTGTTGTTTCTTGGTTTCTCTTTGGCCCCAGGTGTGTTGTGGCTTGTTTTGACTTTGGCATCAGGTGTGTTGTGGCTTGGTTTTCTCTTTGACTAAGTGTGTTGTGGCTTGTTTTGACTTTTGGCCTCAGGCGTGTTATGGCTTGGTTTGTCTTTGGCCCCAGTGTGTTGTGGCTTGGTTTGTCCTTTTGTCTCCAGGTGTGTTGTGGCTTGGTTTGTCTTTGGCCCCAGGTGTGTTGTGGCTTGGTTTCTCTTTGGCCCCAGGTGTGTTGTGGCTTGTTTGACTTTGGCATCCAGGTGTGTTTGGCTTGGTTTCTCTTTGGCCCCAGGTGTGTTGTGGATTGCTTGACTTTGGCCTCAGGCGTGTTGTGGCTTAGTTTGTCTTTGGCCCCAGGTGTGTTGTGGCTTGGTTTGTCTTTGGCCTCAGGTGTGTTGTGGCTTGGTTTGTCTTTGGCCTCAGGTGTGTTGTGGCTTGGTTTGTCTTTGGCCCCAGGTGTGTTGTGGCTTGTTTTGTCTTTGCTTGGCCTCAGGTGTAGATGCTTGTTTTTGACTTTCCTTGGCCTCAGGTGTGTGTAGTTGCTCGTTTTGTCTTTGTAATCCTCAGGTTACCTGGGTAGCCATCTACAAACCTCATCTCCTCAGATTACCTGGGCGGTCACCTACAAACCTCATCTCTTCAGAGTACCTGGGCGGTCATCCAGCCTCATCTCCTCAGATACCTGGGCGGTCACCCACAAACCTCATCTCCTCAGATTACCTAAGGCGGTCACCTACAAACCTCATCTCCTCAGATTACCTGGGCAGCCATCTGCAAACCTCAACTCCTCAGATTACCTGGGTGGTCACCTGCAAACCTCATCTCCTCAGATTACCTGGGCGGTCATCTGCAAACCCTCTCCTCAGATTACCTGGGCGGTCACCTGGCAAACCTCATCTCCTCAGGATTACCTGGGCGGTCACCCAAACTCATCCCTCAGATTACCTGGGCAGCCACCACAAACCCTCATCTCCTCAGATTACCTGGGCGGTCACCCTGTAAACCTCATCTCCTCAGATTACCTGGGCAGCCATCTACAAACCTCATCTCCTCAGATTACCTGGGCAGCCATCTACAAACCTCATCTCCTCAGATTACCTGGGCAGCCACCTACAAACCTCATCTCCTCAGATTACCTGGGTAGTACCTATTAAGCCTCATCTCCTCAGATTACCTGGGCAGCCATCTACAACCTCATCTCCTCAGATTACCTGGGCAGCCATCTACAAACCTCATCTCCTGGATTACCTGGGCAGCCATCTACAAACCTCATCTCCTCAGATTACCTGGGCAGCCACCTACAAACCTCATCTCCTCAGATCACCTAGGGGTCACCCACAAACCTCATCTCCTCAGATTACCTGGCAGCCATCTGCAAACCCTCATCTCACCTCAGATTATCTAAGCCATCTACAAACCTCATCTCCTCAGACCTGGGCAGCCACCACAAACCTCATCTCCTCAGATTACCTGGGCGGTCACTTCACCGACCTCATCCTCAGATTACCTGGGCAGCCACCGACAAACTTCATCTCAGATTACCTGGGCGGTCACCCACAAACCTCATCTCCTCAGATTACCTGGGCAGCCATCTACAAACCTCATCTATCTCAGATTACCTGGGCAGGCACCTACAAACCTCATCTCCTCCAGATTACCTGGGCAGCCACCTACAAACCTCATCTCCTCAGATTACCTGGGCAGCCATCTACAAACCTCATCTCCTCAGATTACCTGGGCAGCCACCTACAAACCTCATCTCCTCACATTACCTGGGCAGCCACCTACAAACCTCATCTCCTCACATTACCTGGGTGGTCACCTACAAACCTCATCTCCTCACATTACCTGGGTGGCCATCTACAAACCTCATCTCCTCAGAAAAAAAAGTTTTTAGACCAAAAGATTGTGCTTCCTCCTTTTTGTAATTCAAAATATTAATTTAAATTTGATTCAGATGCCGGTTATTTCAGTGTTCCGATAATCTGACAGGATGCTAATGTAAAACAGGTGTTTTACGTAGATGTAGCATAACGTTTAATAAGTCTGCCGTTTGATTGGTGGTAATTCTGTGTAGAAAGACTGTAAAAGTCACAACAAAAACAGACATGGGTTTGCAGTTCTAAGAAGAACAGAGATATGACATGAAATAATTCTCCAAAAACTGTGCAGGAGAAAATGACTTGAGTCAATTGGCATCAATTCCCTACATAGTACATGACTTTTGACCACAGCACATTTGGGAGGCAGAGATTAAAAGCACAAAAGAAACCATGGTTCATTGTTATATTTTACGAAAAGCTTGTTTCAATCAGAGTTCTCCCAAGTGTTGAGAATAAAGGCGGAAGAAGGAGCTTTTTTTTGCCTGGTAGAGAAGTAGTTCCGGTCTTTAAGTGACGGCCCGGGGAGCTGCGTCCCAAATGGTAACCTATTCTCCACAAAAGTGCACTGCTTTTTACCAGAGCCCCCATGGTAGTGATCTACTTAGGGAATAGTGAACCATTTGGGTACTACACTAGGATCTACTCTGTTAAAACATTTCAGTGTGTGTGTGTGTGTGTGTGTGTGTGTGTGTGTGTGTGTGTGTGTGTGTGTGTGTGTGTGTGTGTGTGTGTGTGTGTGTGTGTGTGTGTGTGTGTGTGGTGTGTGTGTGTGAGTGTGTGAGTGTGGGTGTGTGTGTGTGTGTGTGTTAGTGTGTGTGAGTGTGTGAGTGTTTAGTGTATGAGTGTATGAGTGTGTGTGTGTGTGTGTGTGAGTGTGTGAGTGTGTGAGTGTGTGAGTGTGTGAGTGTGTGTGTGTGTGTGTGTGTGTGTGTGTGTGTGTGTGTGTGTGTGTGTGTGTGTGTGTGTGTGTGTTAGTGTGTGAGTGTGTGTGTAGTGTTTGAGTGTGTGTGTGTGTGTGTGCGTGCGTGCGTGCGTGCGTGCGTGTGCGTGCGTGTGTGTGTGTGTGATTTTGGGAGACACTTCCGTGACCAATGAGCTTGGAGATATTATATTTATCAACTCCAGGCGAAATTAATGTGATGCTCCCTCTCTCTCTTACTGACCAGGACACCGGTAACACTGAGCCTAGTGTAGACAACACAGGAGTGTATAAATACTGTGGTTCCGTCCAAAAATGGCAGTGAGGCACCCTTTTGACTAGGGTCCATTAGGATGAGGGCCCACAGGGAGTGAGGGTCCATTAGAGTGAGGGCCCATGGGCAGAGAAGGCCCGTGGGAGAGAGGGTCCTTTAGGAGTGAGGGGTCCCATGGGGAGAGAGGGTCCATTAGGAGTGAGGGCCCATGGGAAGAGAGGGGCCCATGGGGAGAGAGGGCCCATGAGGACAGATGGTCAATTAGGAGTGAGGGCTCATTAGAGTGAGGGCCCATGGGGAGAGAGGGGCCCATGGGGAGAGAGGGTCCATTAGGAGTGAGGGCCCATGGGGAGAGGGTCCATTAGGAGTGAGGGCCCATAGGAAGAGGGGCCCATGGGGAGAGAGGGCCCATGAGGAGAGAGGGCCCATTAGGGAGTGAGGACCCATTAGGAGAGAGGGTCCATTAGGAGAGAGGGCCCATGAGGAGAGAGGGTCCATTAGGAGGAGGGCCTATTAGGAGTGAGGGTCCATTAGGAGTGAGGGCCCATGGAGAGAGAGGGTCCATTAGGAGTGAGGGCCCATGGGGAGAGAGGGCCCGTGGGGAGAGAGGGTCCATTAGGAGTGAGGTCCCATGGGGAGAGGGTCCATTAGGTGTGAGGTCCCATGAGAAGAGAGGGTCCATTAGGTGAGGGCCCATTAGGAGGAGGGTCCATTAGGAGTGAGGGCCCATGGGGAGAGAGGGCCCATGAGGAGAGAGGGCCCATTAGGAGTGAGGGCCCATGGGGGAGAGAGGGCCCGCGGGGAGAGAGGGTCCATGGGGAGACAGGGTCATTAGAGTGAGGGCCCATTAGGAGTGGATGGTCCATTAGGAGGAGGGCCCATGTGGGAGAGAGGGCCCATGGGGAGACAGGGTAGGAGTGAGGGTCCATTAGAGTGAGGGCCCATGGGGAGAGAGGGCCCATGGGGAGAGGGGCCCATTAGGGAGCCCATGGGGGAGAGAGGGCCCAGGGTCCATGGGAAGAGAGGGTCCATTAGGAGTGAGGGCCCATGGGGAGAGAGGCCCATGGGGAGAGAGGGTCCTTTGGGAGTGAGGGCCCATTAGGAGAGAGGGCCCATTAGGAGTGAGGGCCCATGGGGAGAGA
>NW_027012405.1:0-19598 GCF_036934945.1 Oncorhynchus masou masou
CTTCTCCTCCAGACAGCTAGACTGACCATACCAGCTGAAACAGAGCAGTACCTTCTCTCCATACAGCTAGACTGACCATACCAGCTGAAACAGAGCAGTACCTTCTCCTCCATACAGCTAGACTGACCATACCAGCTGAAACAGAGCAGTACCTTCTCCTCCATACAGCTAGACTGACCATACCAGCTGAAACAGAGCAGTACCTTCTCCTCCATACAGCTAGACTGACCATACCAGCTGAAACAGAGCAGTACCTTCTCCTCCATTCAGCTAGACTGACCATACCAGCTGAAACAGAGCAGTACCTTCTCCATACAGCTAGACTGACCATACCAGCTGAAACAGAGCAGTACCTTCTCCTCCATACAGCTAGACTGACCATACCAGCTGAAACAGAGCAGTACCTTCTCCTCCATACAGCTAGACTGACCATACCAGCTAAAACAGAGCAGTACCTTCTCCATACAGCTAGACTGACCATACCAGCTGAAACAGAGCAGTACCTTCTCCTCCATACAGCTAGACTGACCATACCAGCTAAAACAGAGCAGTACCTTTCTCCATACAGCTAGACTGACCATACCAGCTGAAACAGAGCAGTACCTTCTCCTCCATGGGCCAGCCAGACTGACCATACCAGTTGAAACAGACAGTACCTTCTCCTCCAATAGCTAGACTGACCATACCAGCTGAAACAGAGCAGTACCTTCTCTATACAGCTAGACTGACCATACCAGCTGAAACAGAGCAGTACCTTCTCCTCCATACAGCTAAGACTGACCATAACAGCTGAAACAGAGCAGTACCTTCTCCTCCAGACAGCTAGACTGACCATACCAGCTGAAACAGACAGTGCCTCTCCCTCCATACAGCCAGACTGACCATACCAGCTGAAACAGAGCAGTACCTTTCTCCTCCATACAGCATAGACTGACCATAACAGCTGAAACAGAGCAGTACCTTTCTCCTCCATACAGCTAGCTAGACTGACCATACCAGAAACAGAGCAGTACCTATCCATACAGCTAGACCATTCATACCAGCTGAAACAGAGCAGTACCTTCTCCTCCATACAGCTAGACTGACCATACCAGCTGAAACAGAGCAGTACCTTCTCCTCCATACAGCTAGACTGACCATACCAGCCAAACAGAGCAGTACCCTCCTCCCTCCTAGACTGACCATACCAGCTGAAACAGAGCAGCTGATACAGCCAGACTGACCATACCAGCTGAAACAGAGCAGTACCTTTCTCTCCATACAGCTAGACTGAACATACCAGCTGAAACAGGAGCAGTACCTTCTACAGACAGCTAGACTGACCATACCATCAAACAGAGCAGTACCTCCTCCATACAGCTAGACTGACCATACCAGCTGAAACAGAGCAGTACCTTCTCCTCCATACAGCTAGACTGACCATAACAGCTGAAACCATACTCTCTTCCATACAGCTAGACTGACCATACCAGCTGAAACAGAGCAGTACCTTATCCTCCATACAGCTAGACTGACCATACCAGCTGAAACAGAGCAGTACCTTCTCCTCCATACAGCTAGACTGACCATACCAGCTGAAACAGAGCAGTACCTTTCTCTCCATACAGCTAGACTGACCATACCAGCTGAAACAGAGCAGTACCTCCTCCATACAGCTAGACTGACCATACCAGCTGAAACAGGCAGTACCTTCTCCATACAGCTAGACTGACCATACCAGCTGAAACAGAGCAGTACCTTCTCCATACAGACAGACTGACCATACCAGCTGAAACAGAGCAGTACCTCTCCTCCATACAGCTAGACTGACCATACCAGCTGAAACAGAGCAGTACCTTCTCCTCCATACAGCTAGACTGACCATACCAGCTGAAACAGAGCAGTACCTTCTCCTCCTCCATACAGCGACCTTCTCCACAGCTAGACTGACCATACCAGCTGAAACAGACAGCACCTTCTCCATACAGCTAGACTGACCATACCAGCTGAAACAGAGCAGTACCTTCTCCCCATACAGCCAGAGAGCTGAAGTACCTTCTCCTCCATACAGCAGCTTGAAACAGAGCAGTACCTTCTCCTCCACAGAAGGATCAATTATACTAGCTGAAACAGAGCAGTACCTTCTCCATACAGCTAGACTGACCATACCAGCTGAAATAGAGCAGTACCTTCCTCCATACAGCTACAGACTGACCATACCAGCTGAAACAGAGTGTTCCTCCATACAGCCAGACTGACCATACCAGCTGAAACAGAGCAGTACCTTCTCCTCCATACAGCTAGACTGACCATACCAGCTGAAACAGAGCAGTACCTTCTCCTCCATACAGCTAGACTGACCATACCAGCTGAAACAGAGCAGTACCTCCTCCATACAGCTAGACTGACCATACCAGCTGAAACAGAGCAGTACCTTCTCCTCCATACAGCTAGACTGACCATACCAGCTGAAACAGAGCAGTACCTTCTCCTCCATACAGCTAGACTGACCATACCAGCTGAAACAGAGCAGTACCTTCTCCTCCATACAGCTAGACTGACCATACCAGCTGAAACAGAGCAGTACCTTCTCCTCCATACAGCTAGACTGACCATACCAGCTGAAACAGAGCAGTACCTCTCTCCATACAGCTAGACTGACCATACCAGCTGAAACAGAGCAGTACCTTCTCCTCCATACAGCTAGACTGACCATACCAGCTGAAACAGAGCAGTACCTTTCTCCATACAGCTAGACTGACCATACCAGCTGAAACAGAAGCAGTACCTTCTCCTCCATACAGCCAGACTGACCATACCAGCTGAAACAGAGCAGTACCTTCTCCTCCATACAGCTAGACTGACCATACCAGCTGAAACAGAGCAGTACCTTCTCCTCCATACAGCTAGACTGACCATACCAGCTGAAACAGAGCAGTACCTTCTCTATACAGCTAGACTGACCATACCAGCTGAAACAGAGCAGTACCTTCTCCATACAGCTAGACTGAACATACCAGCTGAAACAGAGCAGTACCTTCTCCTCCATACAGCTAGACTGACCATACCAGCTGAAACAGAGCAGTACCTTCTCCTCCATACAGCTAGACTGACCATACCAGCTGAAACAGAGCAGTACCTTTTCCTCCATACAGCTAGACTGACCATACCAGCTGAAACAGAGCAGGACCTTCTCCTCCATACAGCTAGACTGACCATACCAGCTGAAACAGAGCAGCACCTTCTCCTCCATACAGCTAGACTGACCATACCAGCTGAAACAGAGCAGTACCTCCTCTATACAGCTAGACTGACCATACCAGCTGAAACAGAGCAGTACCTTCTCCTCCAGACAGCTAGACTGACCATACCAGCTGAAACAGAGCAGTACCTTCTCCATACAGCTAGACTGACCATACCAGCTGAAACAGAGCAGTACCTTCTCCCCTCCATACAGCTAGACTGACCATACCAGCTGAAACAGAGCAGTACCTTCTCCTCCCATACAGCTAGACTGACCATACCAGCTGAAACAGAGCAGTACCCTCACTCCATACAGCTAGACTGACCATGCCAGCTGGCTGAGCCCAGTACCTTCTCCTCCATTCCATCATTCCCAGCCATACCAGCTGAAACAAGAGCAGTACCTTCTCCATACAGCTGAACTGACCATACCAGCTGAAACAGAGCAGTACCTTCTCCTCCATACAGCTAGACTGACCATACCAGCTGAAACAGAGCAGTACCTTCTCCTTTCTCCATCCAGCTAAAACAGACAGCTAGACTGACCATACCAGCTGAAACAGAGCAGTACCTTCTCCCTCCATACAGCTAGACTGACCATACCAGCTGAAACAGAGCAGTACCTTCTCCTCCATACAGCTAGACTGACCATACCAACTGAAACAGAGCAGTACCTTCTCTATACAGCTAGACTGACCATGAAACAGAGCAGTACCTTCTCCTCCATACAGCTAGACTGACCATACCAAAACAGAGCAGTACCTTCCCTCCATACAGCTAGACTGACCATACCAGCTGAAACAGAGCAGTACCTTCTACAGACAGCTAGACTGACCATACCAGCTGAAACAGAGCAGTACCTCCTCCATACAGCTAGACTGACCATACCAGCTGAAACAGAGCAGTACCTTCTCCTCCATACAGCTAGACTGACCATACCAGCTGAAACAGAGCAGTACCTTCTCCTCCATACAGCCAGACTGACCATACCAGCTGAAACAGAGCAGTACCTTATCCATACAGCTAGACTGACCATACCAGCTGAAACAGAGCAGGTACCTTCTCCTCCATACAGCTACAGACTGACCATACCAGCTGAAACAGAGCAGTACCTTTCTCCATACAGCTAGACTGACCATACCAGCTGAAACAGAGCAGTACCTCCTCCATACAGCTAGACTGACCATACCAGCTGAAACAGAGCAGTACCTTCTCTATACAGCTAGACTGACCATGCCAGCTGAAACAGAGCAGTACCTTCTCCTCCATACAGCTAGACTGACCATACCAGCTGGAAACAGAGCAGTACCTTCTCCATACAGCTAGACTGACCATACCAGCTGAAACAGAGCAGTACCTTCTCCATACAGCTAGACTGACCATACCAGCTGAAACAGAGCAGTACCTTCTCCTCCATACAGCTAGACTGACCATACCAGCTGAAACAGAGCAGTACCTTCTCCATACAGCTAGACTGACCATACCAGCTGAAACAGAGCAGTACCTTCTCCTCCATACAGCTAGACTGACCATACCAGCTGAAACAGAGCAGTACCTTCTCCATACAGCTAGACTGACCATACCAGCTGAAACAGAAGAGTACCTTCTCCTCCATACAGCCAGACTGACCATACCAGCTGAAACAGAGCAGTACCTTCTCCTCCATACAGCTAGACTGACCATACCAGCTGAAACAGAGCAGTACCTTCTCCTCCATACAGCTAGACTGACCATACCAGCTGAAACAGAGCAGTACCTTCTCTATACAGCTAGACTGACCATACCAGCTGAAACAGAGCAGTACCTTCTCCATACAGCTAGACTGAACATACCAGCTGAAACAGAGCAGTACCTTCTCCTCCATACAGCTAGACTGACCATACCAGCTGAAACAGAGCAGTACCTTCTCCTCCATACAGCTAGACTGACCATACCAGCTGAAACAGAGCAGTACCTTTTCCTCCATACAGCTAGACTGACCATACCAGCTGAAACAGAGCAGGACCTTCTCCTCCATACAGCTAGACTGACCATACCAGCTGAAACAGAGCAGCACCTTCTCCTCCATACAGCTAGACTGACCATACCAGCTGAAACAGAGCAGTACCTCCTCTATACAGCTAGACTGACCATACCAGCTGAAACAGAGCAGTACCTTCTCCTCCAGACAGCTAGACTGACCATACCAGCTGAAACATAGCAGTACCTTCTCCATACAGCTAGACTGACCATACCAGCTGAAACAGAGCAGTACCTTCTCCTCCATACAGCTAGACTGACCATACCAGCTGAAACAGAGCAGTACCTTCTCCTCCATACAGCTAGACTGACCATACCAGCTGAAACAGAGCAGTACCTTCTCCTCCATACAGCTAGACTGACCATACCAGCTGAAACAGAGCAGTACCTTCTCCTCCATTCAGCTAGACTGACCATACCAGCTGAAACAGAGCAGTACCTTCTCCATACAGCTAGACTGACCATACCAGCTGAAACAGAGCAGTACCTTCTCCTCCATACAGCTAGACTGACCATACCAGCTGAAACAGAGCAGTACCTTCTCCTCCATACAGCTAGACTGACCATACCAGCTAAAACAGAGCAGTACCTTCTCCATACAGCTAGACTGACCATACCAGCTGAAACAGAGCAGTACCTTCTCCTCCATACAGCTAGACTGACCATACCAGCTGAAACAGAGCAGTACCTTCTCCTCCAGACAGCTAGACTGACCATACCAGCTGAAACAGAGCAGTACCTTCTCTATACAGCTAGACTGACCATACCAGCTGAAACAGAGCAGTACCTTCTCCTCCATACAGCTAGACTGACCATACCAGCTGAAACAGAGCAGTACCTTCTACAGACAGCTAGACTGACCATACCAGCTGAAACAGAGCAGTACCTCCTCCATACAGCTAGACTGACCATACCAGCTGAAACAGAGCAGTACCTTCTCCTCCATACAGCTAGACTGACCATAACAGCTGAAACAGAGCAGTACCTTCTCCTCCATACAGCTAGACTGACCATACCAGCTGAAACAGAGCAGTACCTTATCCATACAGCTAGACTGACCATACCAGCTGAAACAGAGCAGTACCTTCTCCTCCATACAGCTAGACTGACCATACCAGCTGAAACAGAGCAGTACCTTCTCCTCCATACAGCTAGACTGACCATACCAGCTGAAACAGAGCAGTACCTCCTCCATACAGCTAGACTGACCATACCAGCTGAAACAGAGCAGTACCTTCTCTATACAGCTAGACTGACCATACCAGCTGAAACAGAGCAGTACCTTCTCCTCCATACAGCTAGACTGACCATACCAGCTGAAACAGAGCAGTACCTTCTACAGACAGCTAGACTGACCATACCAGCTGAAACAGAGCAGTACCTCCTCCATACAGCTAGACTGACCATACCAGCTGAAACAGAGCAGTACCTTCTCCTCCATACAGCTAGACTGACCATAACAGCTGAAACAGAGCAGTACCTTCTCTTCCATACAGCTAGACTGACCATACCAGCTGAAACAGAGCAGTACCTTATCCATACAGCTAGACTGACCATACCAGCTGAAACAGAGCAGTACCCCTTCTCCTCCATACAGCTAGACTGACCATACCAGCTGAAACAGAGCAGTACCTTTCTCCTCCATACAGCTAGACTGACCATACCAGCTGAAACAGAGCAGTACCTCCTCCATACAGCTAGACTGACCATACCAGCTGAAACAGAGCAGTACCTTCCTCTATACAGCTAGACTGACCAAATTCAGCTGAAACAGAGCAGTACCTTCTCCATACAGACAGACTGACCATACCAGCGAAACAGAGCAGTACCTCCTCCATACAGCTAGACTGACCATACCAGCTGAAACAGAGCAGTACCTTTCTCCTCCATACAGCTAGACTGACCATACCAGCTGAAACAGAGCAGTACCTCTCCTCCATACAGCTAGACTGGACGATACCAGCTGAAACAGAGCAGTACCTTCTCCATACAGCTAGACTGACCATACCAGCTGAAACAGAGCAGTACCTTCTCCTCCATACAGCTAGACTGACCATACCAGCTGAAACAGAGCAGTACCTTTCTCCATACTGCTAGACTGACCATACCAGCTGAAACAGAAGAGTACCTTCTCCTCCATACAGCCAGACTGACCATACCAGCTGAAACAGAGCAGTACCTTCTCCTCCATACAGCTAGACTGACCATACCAGCTGAAACAGAGCAGTTCCTTCTCCCTCCATACAGCTCAGACTGACCATACCAGCTGAAACAGAGCAGTACCTTCTCCTCCATACAGCTAGACTGACCATACCAGCTGAAACAGAGCAGTACCTTCTCCATACAGCTAGACTGACCATACCAGCTGAAACAGAGCAGTACCTCCTCCATACAGCTAGACTGACCATACCAGCTGAAACAGAGCAGTACCTTCTCCTCCATACAGCTAGACTGACCATACCAGCTGAAACAGAGCAGTACCTTCTCCTCCATACAGCTAGACTGACCATACCAGCTGAAACAGAGCAGTACCTCCTCCATACAGCTAGACTGACCATACCAGCTGAAACAGAGCAGTACCTTCTCCTCCATACAGCTAGACTGACCATACCAGCTGAAACAGAGCAGTACCTCCTCCATACAGCTAGACTGACCATACCAGCTGAAACAGAGCAGTACCTTCTCCTCCAGACAGCTAGACTGACCATACCAGCTGAAACAGAGCAGTACCTTCTCCTCCATACAGCTAGACTGACCATACCAGCTGAAACAGAGCAGTACCTTCTCCTCCATACAGCTAGACTGACCATACCAGCTGAAACAGAGCAGTACCTCTCCATACAGCTAGACTGACCATACCAGCTGAAACAGAGCAGTACCTTCTCCTCCAGACAGCTAGACTGACCATACCAGCTGAAACAGAGCAGTACCTTCTCTATACAGCTAGACTGACCATACCAGCTGAAACAGAGCAGTACCTTCTCCTCCATACAGCTAGACTGACCATACCAGCTGAAACAGAGCAGTACCTTCTACAGACAGCTAGACTGACCATACCAGCTGAAACAGAGCAGTACCTCCTCCATACAGCTAGACTGACCATACCAGCTGAAACAGAGCAGTACCTTCTCCTCCATACAGCTAGACTGACCATAACAGCTGAAACAGAGCAGTACCTTCTCCTCCATACAGCTAGACTGACCATACCAGCTGAAACAGAGCAGTACCTTATCCATACAGCTAGACTGACCATACCAGCTGAAACAGAGCAGTACCTTCTCCTCCATACAGCTAGACTGACCATACCAGCTGAAACAGAGCAGTACCTTCTCCTCCATACAGCTAGACTGACCATACCAGCTGAAACAGAGCAGTACCTTCTCCTCCATACAGCTAGACTGACCATACCAGCTGAAACAGAGCAGTACCTTCTACAGACAGCTAGACTGACCATACCAGCTGAAACAGAGCAGTACCTCCTCCATACAGCTAGACTGACCATACCAGCTGAAACAGAGCAGTACCTTCTCCTCCATACAGCTAGACTGACCATAACAGCTGAAACAGAGCAGTACCTTCTCCTCCATACAGCTAGACTGACCATACCAGCTGAAACAGAGCAGTACCTTATCCATACAGCTAGACTGACCATACCAGCTGAAACAGAGCAGTACCTTCTCCTCCATACAGCTAGACTGACCATACCAGCTGAAACAGAGCAGTACCTTCTCCTCCATACAGCTAGACTGACCATACCAGCTGAAACAGAGCAGTACCTCCTCCATACAGCTAGACTGACCATACCAGCTGAAACAGAGCAGTACCTTCTCTATACAGCTAGACTGACCATACCAGCTGAAACAGAGCAGTACCTTCTCCATACAGACAGACTGACCATACCAGCTGAAACAGAGCAGTACCTCCTCCATACAGCTAGACTGACCATACCAGCTGAAACAGAGCAGTACCTTCTCCTCCATACAGCTAGACTGACCATACCAGCTGAAACAGAGCAGTACCTTCTCCTCCATACAGCTAGACTGACCATACCAGCTGAAACAGAGCAGTACCTTCTCCATACAGCTAGACTGACCATACCAGCTGAAACAGAGCAGTACCTTCTCCTCCATACAGCTAGACTGACCATACCAGCTGAAACAGAGCAGTACCTTCTCCATACAGCTAGACTGACCATACCAGCTGAAACAGAGTAGTACCTTCTCCTCCATACAGCTAGACTGACCATACCAGCTGAAACAGAGCAGTACCTTCTCCATACAGCTAGACTGACCATACCAGCTGAAACAGAGCAGTACCTTCTCCTCCATACAGCTAGACTGACCATACCAGCTGAAACAGAGCAGTACCTTCTCCTCCATACAGCTAGACTGACCATACCAGCTGAAACAGAGCAGTACCTTCTCCATACAGCTAGACTGACCATACCAGCTGAAACAGAGCAGTACCTTCTCCATACAGCTAGACTGACCATACCAGCTGAAACAGAGCAGTACCTTCTCCTCCATACAGCTAGACTGACCATACCAGCTGAAACAGAGCAGTACCTTCTCCTCCATACAGCTAGACTGACCATACCAGCTGAAACAGAGCAGTACCTCCTCCATACAGCTAGACTGACCATACCAGCTGAAACAGAGCAGTACCTTCTCCTCCATACAGCTAGACTGACCATACCAGCTGAAACAGAGCAGTACCTCCTCCATACAGCTAGACTGACCATACCAGCTGAAACAGAGCAGTACCTTCTCCTCCACACAGGGCTAATCTCTATGGTTACCTGTCCCTTCTCCAAACTCCCTCTCTCCCCCCACGGGGCTAATCTCTATGGTTACCTGTACCTTCTCCATACTCCCTCTCTCTCCCCAGGTGTTGGTGGTAGCCAGTATCTCTCTCCAGGGGGCTAATCTCTATGGTTACCTGCGCTGCAAGAACGGGGCGGACAGGAAGTCCCGCCCACATCCCCTTCCTCCTTCCTGCAGGGACAGCACTTCCTCCAGCGGGTGAGGTCAGGAGTTAGAGGTGAAGGGGTTAGAGGTTATAGTCAGTTGTCCAGGTTAATCCTCCCTGCCTGTTTCATAATGACTATGACTAGTTGAGATCAGGGGTTAGAGGTCATAGTCAGTTGTCCAGGTTAATCCCCTCCCTGCCTGTTTCATAATGACTATGACTAGTTGAGATCAGGGGTTAGAGGTTATAGTCAGTTGTCCAGGTTAATCCCTCCCTGCCTGTTTCATAATGACTATGACTAGTTGAGATCAGGGGTTAGAGGTCATAGTCAGTTGTCCAGGTTAATCCCTCCCTGACTGTTTCATAATGACTATGACTAGTTGAGATCAGGGGTTAGAGGTTATAGTCAGTGTTGGGGAGTGGTAGAGTTGGAGGATTAGAAGTTAGTCCCTCCCCAGGGACATTAATGACATAGTCATGAAACAGACAGGAACTAACCTGGACATTAATGACATAGTTATGAAACAGACAGGAACTAACCTGGACATTAATGACATAGTTATGAAACAGACAGGAACTAACCTGGACATTAATGACATAGTCATGAAACAGACAGGAACTAACCTGGACATTAATGACATAGTCAGGAAACAGACAGGAACTAACCTGGACATTAATGACATAGTCAGAAACAGACAGGAACTAACCTGGACATTAATGACATAGTTATGAAACAGACAGGAACTAACCTGGATTGGTTCAGTAAGAACTGATGTGATATTTTGTTTTTCTCCTCTGGTCTCTAATGAACATGACACTGTGTGTCTGGTCTCCTCTGGTCTCTAATGAACAGGACCCTGTGTGTCTGGTCTCTAATGGACAGGACCCTGTGTGTCTGGTCTCCTCTGGTCTCTAATGGACAGGACCCTGTGTGTCTGGTCTCCTCTGGTCTCTAATGGACAGGACCCTGTGTGTCTGGTCTCTAATGGACAGGACCCTGTGTGTCTGGTCTCTAATGAACAGGACCCTGTGTGTCTGGTCTCTAATGGTCTCTAATGAACAGGACCCTGTGTGTCTGGTCTCTAATGGACAGGACCCTGTGTGTCTGGTCTCTAATGGACAGGACCCTGGGTGTCTGGTCTCCTCTGGTCTCTAATGAACAGGACCCTGTGTGTCTGGTCTCTAATGGACAGGACCCTGTGTGTCTGGTCTCCTCTGGTCTCTAATGAACAGGACCCTGTGTGTCTGGTCTCCTCTGGTCTCTAATGGACAGGACCCTGTGTGTCTGGTCTCTAATGAACAGGACCCTGTGTGTCTGGTCTCCTCTGGTCTCTAATGAACAGGACCCTGTGTGTCTGGTCTCTAATGAACAGGACCCTGTGTGTCTGGTCTCCTCTGGGCTCTAATGAACAGGACCCTGTGTGTCTGGTCTCTAATGAACAGGACCCTGTGTGTCTGGTCTCCTCTGGTCTCTAATGGACAGGACCCTGTGTGTCTGGTCTCTAATGGACAGGACCCTGTGTGTCTGGTCTCTAATGAACAGGACCCTGGGTGTCTGGTCTCTAATGGACAGGACCCTGTGTGTCTGGTCTCTAATGGACAGGACCCTGTGTGTCTGGTCTCCTCTGGTCTCTAATGGACAGGACCCTGTGTGTCTGGTCTCCTCTGGTCTCTAATGAACAGGACCCTGTGTGTCTGGTCTCTAATGGACAGGACCCTGTGTGTCTGGTCTCTAATGAACAGGACCCTGTGTGTCTGGTCTCTAATGGACAGGACCCTGTGTGTCTGGTCTCTAATGAACAGGACCCTGGGTGTCTGGTCTCTAATGGACAGGACCCTGTGTGTCTGGTCTCTAATGGACAGGACCCTGTGTGTCTGGTCTCCTCTGGTCTCTAATGGACAGGACCCTGTGTGTCTGGTCTCCTCTGGTCTCTAATGAACAGGACCCTGTGTCTGGTCTCTAATGGACAGGACCCTGTGTGTCTGGTCTCTAATGAACAGGACCCTGTGTGTCTGGTCTCTAATGGACAGGACCCTGTGTGTCTGGTCTCTAATGAACAGGACCCTGGGTGTCTGGTCTCTAATGGACAGGACCCTGTGTGTCTGGTCTCTAATGGACAGGACCCTGTGTGTCTGGTCTCCTCTGGTCTCTAATGGACAGGACCCTGTGTGTCTGGTCTCCTCTGGTCTCTAATGGACAGGACCCTGTGTGTCTGGTCTCTAATGAACAGGACCCTGTGTGTCTGGTCTCTAATGAACAGGACCCTGTGTGTCTGGTCTCCTCTGGTCTCTAATGAACAGGACCCTGTGTGTCTGGTCTCTAATGGACAGGACCCTGTGTGTCTGGTCTCCTCTGGTCTCTAATGGACAGGACCCTGTGTGTCTGGTCTCCTCTGGTCTCTAATGAACAGGACCCTGTGTGTCTGGTCTCCTCTGGTCTCTAATGGACAGGACCCTGTGTGTCTGGTCTCTAATGAACATGACCCTGTGTGTCTGGTCTCTAATGAACAGGACCCTGTGTGTCTGGTCTCCTCTGGTCTCTAATGGACAGGACCCTGTGTGTCTGGTCTCCTCTGGTCTCTAATGGACAGGACCCTGTGTGTCTGGTCTCTAATGAACAGGACCCTGTGTGTCTGGTTCTAATGAACAGGACCCTGTGTGTCGGGTCTCTAATGGACAGGACCCTGTGTGTCTGGTCTCCTCTGGTCTCTAATGAACAGGACCCTGTGTGTCTGGTCTCCTCTGGTCTCTAATGAACAGGACCCTGTGTGTCTGGTCTCCTCTGGTCTCTAATGAACAGGACCCTGTGTGTCTGGTCTCCTCTGGTCTCTAATGAACAGGACCCTGTGTGTCTGGTCTCCTCTGGTCTCTAATGAACAGGACCCTGTGTGTCTGGTCTCCTCTGGTCTCTAATGAACAGGACCCTGTGTGTCTGGTCTCTCTGGTCTCTAATGAACAGGACCCTGTGTGTCTGGTCTCCTCTGGTCTCTAATGAACAGGACCCTGTGTGTCTGGTCTCCTCTCTGGTCTCTAATGAACAGGACCCTGTGTGTCTGGTCTCTAATGAACAGGACCCTGTGTGTCTGGTCTCTAATGAACAGGACCCTGTGTGTCTGGTCTCCTCTGGTCTCTAATGAGAACAGGACCCTGTGTGTCTGGTCTCCTCTGGTCTCTAATGAACAGGACCCTGTGTGTCTGGTCTCCTCTGGTCTCTAATGAACAGGACCCTGTGTGTCTGGTCTCTAATGAACAGGACCCTGTGTGTCTGGTCTCCTCTGGTCTCTAATGGACAGGACCCTGTGTGTCTGGTCTCTAATGGACAGGACCCTGTGTGTCTGGTCTCTAATGAACAGGACCTGTGTGTCTGGTCTCTAATGAACAGGACCCTGTGTGTCTGGTCTCTCTGGGCTCTAATGAACAGGACCCTGTGTGTCTGGTCTCTAATGAACAGGACCCTGTGTGTCTGGTCTCCTCTGGTCTCTAATGAACAGGACCCTGTGTGTCTGGTCTCTAATGGACAGGACCCTGTGTGTCTGGTCTCTAATGGACAGGACCCTGTGTGTCTGGTCTCTAATGGACAGGACCCTGTGTGTCTGGTCTCCTCTGGTCTCTAATGAACAGGACCCTGTGTGTCTGGTCTCTAATGAACAGGACCCTGTGTGTCTGGTCTCTAATGAAGAGTACCCTGTGTGATTGGTCTCCCTGGTCTCTAATGGACAGGACCCTGTGTGTCTGGTCTCCTCTGGTCTCTAATGGACAGGACCCTGTGTGTCTGGTCTCTAATGAACAGGACCCTGTGTGATTGGTCTCCTCTGGTCTCTAATGGACAGGACCCTGTGTGTCTGGTCTCCTCTGGTCTCTAATGAACAGGACCCTGTGTGTCTGGTCTCTAATGGACAGGACCCTGTGTGTCTGGTCTCTCTAATGGACAGGACCCTGTGTGATTGGTCTCTTCTGGTCTCTAATGGACAGGACCCTGTGTGTCTGGTTCTAATGAACAAGACCCCTGTGTGTCTGGTCTCTAATGAACAGGACCCTGTGTGTTTGGTCTCCTCTGGTCTCTAATGGACAGGACCCTGTGTGTCTGGTCTCCTCTGGTCCTAATGAACAGGACCCTGTGTGTCTGGTCTCTAATGAACAGGACCCTGTGTGTCTGGTCTCTAATGAACAGGACCCTGTGTGTCTGGTCTCTAATGGACAGGACCCTGTGTGTCTGGTCTCCTCTGGTCTCTAATGGACAGTACCCTGTGTCTGGTCTCCTGGTCTCTAATGAACAGGACCCTGTGTGTTTGGTCTCCTCTGGTCTCTAATGGACAGGACCCTGTGTGTCTGTGTCTGGTCTCTCTGGTCTCTAATGAACAGGACCCTGTGTCTGGTCTCCTCTGGTCTCTAATGAACAGGACCCTGTGTGTCTGGTCTCCTCTTCTGGTCTCTAATGACAGGACCCTGTGTCTGGTCTCTAATGGACAGGACCTCTGTGTCTGGTCTCCTCTGGTCTCTAATGAACAGGACCCTGTGTGTCTGGTCTCTAATGAACAGGACCCTGTGTGTCTGGTCTCTAATGAACAGGACCCTGTGTGTCTGGTCTCCTCTGGTCTCTAATGAACAGGACCCTGTGTGTCAGGTCTCTATTGAACAGGACCCTGTGTGTCTGGTCTCTATTGAACAGGACCCTGTGTGTCTGGTCTCTATTGAACAGGACCCTGTGTGTCTGGTCTCTAATGAACAGGACCCTGTGTGTCTGGTCTCCTCTGGTCTCTAATGAACAGGACCCTGTGTGTCTGGTCTCTAATGAACAGGACCCTGTGTGTCTGGTCTCCTCTGGTCTCTATTGAACAGGACCCTGTGTGTCTGGTCTCTAATGGACAGGACCCTGTGTGTCTGGTCTCTAATGAACAGGACCCTGTGTGTCTGGTCTCTAATGAACAGGACCCTGTGTGTCTGGTCTCTAATGGACAGGACCCTGTGTGTCTGGTCTCTAATGGACAGGACCCTGTGTGTCTGGTCTCCTCTGGTCTCTAATGAACAGGACCCTGTGTGTCTGGTCTCTAATGAACAGGACCCTGTGTGTCTGGTCTCCTCTGGTTCTAATGGACAGGACCCTGTGTGTCTGGTCTCCTCTGGTCTCTAATGAACAGGACCCTGTGTGTCTGGTCTCTAATGAACTGTGTGATTGGTCTCCTCTGGTCTCTAATGAACTGTGTGATTGGTCTCCTCTGGTCTCTAATGAACTGTGTGATTGGTCTCTCTGGTCTCTAATGAACTGTGTGATTGGTCTCCTCTGGTCTCTAATGAACTGTGTGATTGGTCTCCTGGTGCTCTAATGAACTGTGATTGGTCTCCTCTGGTCTCTAATGAACTGTGTGATTGGTCTCCTCTGGTTCTAATGAACTGTGATTGGTCTCCTCTGGTCTCTAATGAACTGTGTGATTGGTCTCCTCTGGTCTCTAATGAACTGTGTGATTGGTCTCCTCTGGTCTCTAATGAACTGTGTGATTGGTCTCCTCTGGTCTCTAATGAACTGTGTGATTGGTCTCTGGTCTCTAATGAACTGTGTTATTGGTCTCCTCTGGTCTCTAATGAACTGTGTGATTGGTCTCCTCTGGTCTCTAATGAACTGTGTGATTGGTCTCCTCTGGTCTCTAATGAACTGTGTGATTGGTCTCCTCTAGTCTCTAATGAACTGTGTGATTGGTCTCCTCTGGTCTGAACTGTGTGATTGATGAACTGGTGATTGGTCTCCTCTGGTCTCTAATGAACTGTGTGATTGGTCTCCTCTGGTCTCTAATGAACTGTGTGATTGGTCTCCTCTGGTCTCTAATGAACTGTGTGATTGGTGTGATTGGTCTCCTCTGGTCTCTAATGAACTGTGTGATTGGTCTCCTCTGGTCTCTAATGAACTGTGTGATTGGTCTCCTCTGGTCTCTAATGAACTGTGTGATTGGTCTCCTCTGGTCTCTAGTGAACTGTGTGATTGGTCTCCTCTGGTCTCTAATGAACTGTGTGATTGGTCTCCTCTGGTCTCTAATGAACTGTGTGATTGGTCTCCTCTGGTCTCTAATGAACTGTGTGATTGGTCTCCTCTGATGCTCTTATGAACTGTGTGATTGGTCTCCCTCTGGTCTCCTGTGAACTGTGTGATTGGTCTCCTCTGGTCTCTAATGAACTGTGTGATTGGTCTCCTCTGGTCTCTAATGAACTGTGTGATTGGTCTCCTAATGAACTGTGTGATTGGTCTCTAATGAACTGTGTGATTGGTCTTCTCTGGTCTCTAATGAACTGTGTGATTGGTCTCCTCTGGTCTCTAATGAACTGTGTGATTGGTCTCCTCTGGTCTCTAATGAACTGTGTGATTGGTCTCCTCTGGTCTCTAATGAACTGTGTGATTGGTCTCCCTCTGGTCTCTAATGAACTGTGTGATTGGTCTCCTCTGGTCTCTAATGAACTGTGTGATTGGTCTCCTCTGGTCTTCTAATGAACTGTGTGATTGGTCTCCTCTGGTCTCTAATGAACTGTGTGATTGGTCTCCTCTGGTCTCTAATGAACTGTGTGATTGGTCTCCTCTGGTCTCTAATGAACTGTGTGATTGGTCTCTCCTGGTCTCTAATGAACTGTGTGATTGGTCTCCTCTGGTCTCTAATGAACTGTGATTGGTCTCCTCTGGTCTCTAATGAACTGTGTGATTGGTCTCCCTCTGGTCTCTAATGAACTGTGATTGGTCTCCTCTGGTCTCTAATGAACTGTGTGATTGGTCTCCTCTGGTCTCTAATAATGAACTGTGGTGTGATTGGTCTCTCTGGTCTCTAATGAACTGTGTGATTGGTCTCCTGGTCTCTAATGAACTGTGTGATTGGTCTCCTCTGGTCTCTAATGAACTGTGTGATTGGTCTCCTCTGGTCTCTAATGAACTGTGTGATTTGGTCTCTGGTCTCTAATGAACTGTGTGATTGGTCTCCTGGTCTCTAATGAACTGTGTGATTGGTCTCCTCTGGTCTCTAATGAACTGTGTGATTGGTCTCCTGGTCTCTAATGAACTGTGTGATTGGTCTCCTCTGGTCTCTAATGAACTGTGTGATTGGTCTCCTCTGGTCTCTAATGAACTGTGTGATTGGTCTCCTCTGGTCTCTAATGAACTGTGTGATTGGTCTCCTCTGGTCTCTAATGAACTGTGTGATTGGTCTCCTCTGGTCTCTAATGAACTGTGTGATTGGTCTCCTCTGGTCTCTAATGAACTGTGTGATTGGTCTCCTCTGGTCTCTAATGAACTGTGTGATTGGTCTCCTCTGGTCTCTAATGAACTGTGTGATTGGTCTCCTCTGGTCTCTAATGAACTGTGTGATTGGTCTCCTCTGGTCTCTAATGAACTGTGTGATTGGTCTCCTCTGGTCTCTAATGAACTGTGTGATTGGTCTCCTCTGGTCTCTAATGAACTGTGTGATTGGTCTCCTCTGGTCTCTAATGAACTGTGTGATTGGTCTCCTCTGGTCTCTAATGAACTGTGTGATTGGTCTCCTCTGGTCTCTAATGAACTGTGTGATTGGTCTCCTCTGGTCTCTAATGAACTGTGTGATTGGTCTCCTCTGGTCTCTAATGAACTGTGTGATTGGTCTCCTCTGGTCTCTAATGAACTGTGTGATTGGTCTCCTCTGGTCTCTAATGAACTGTGTGATTGGTCTCCTCTGGTCTCTAATGAACTGTGTGATTGGTCTCCTCTGGTCTCTAATGAACTGTGTGATTGGTCTCCTCTGGTCTCTAATGAACTGTGTGATTGGTCTCCTCTGGTCTCTAATGAACTGTGTGATTGGTCTCCTCTGGTCTCTAATGAACTGTGTGATTGGTCTCCTCTGGTCTCTAATGAACTGTGTGATTGGTCTCCTCTGGTCTCTAATGAACTGTGTGATTGGTCTCCTCTGGTCTCTAATGAACTGTGTGATTGGTCTCCTCTGGTCTCTAATGAACTGTGTGATTGGTCTCCTCTGGTCTCTAATGAACTGTGTGATTGGTCTCCTCTGGTCTCTAATGAACTGTGTGATTGGTCTCCTCTGGTCTCTAATGAACTGTGTGATTGGTCTCCTCTGGTCTCTAATGAACTGTGTGATTGGTCTCCTCTGGTCTCTAATGAACTGTGTGATTGGTCTCCTCTGGTCTCTAATGAACTGTGTGATTGGTCTCCTCTGGTCTCTAATGAACTGTGTGATTGGTCTCCTCTGGTCTCTAATGAACTGTGTGATTGGTCTCCTCTGGTCTCTAATGAACTGTGTGATTGGTCTCCTCTGGTCTCTAATGAACTGTGTGATTGGTCTCCTCTGGTCTCTAATGAACTGTGTGATTGGTCTCCTCTGGTCTCTAATGAACTGTGTGATTGGTCTCCTCTGGTCTCTAATGAACTGTGTGATTGGTCTCCTCTGGTCTCTAATGAACTGTGTGATTGGTCTCCTCTGGTCTCTAATGAACTGTGTGATTGGTCTCCTCTGGTCTCTAATGAACTGTGTGATTGGTCTCCTCTGGTCTCTAATGAACTGTGTGATTGGTCTCCTCTGGTCTCTAATGAACTGTGTGATTGGTCTCCTCTGGTCTCTAATGAACTGTGTGATTGGTCTCCTCTGGTCTCTAATGAACTGTGTGATTGGTCTCCTCTGGTCTCTAATGAACTGTGTGATTGGTCTCCTCTGGTCTCTAATGAACTGTGTGATTGGTCTCCTCTGGTCTCTAATGAACTGTGTGATTGGTCTCCTCTGGTCTCTAATGAACTGTGTGATTGGTCTCCTCTGGTCTCTAATGAACTGTGTGATTGGTCTCCTCTGGTCTCTAATGAACTGTGTGATTGGTCTCCTCTGGTCTCTAATGAACTGTGTGATTGGTCTCCTCTGGTCTCTAATGAACTGTGTGATTGGTCTCCTCTGGTCTCTAATGAACTGTGTGATTGGTCTCCTCTGGTCTCTAATGAACTGTGTGATTGGTCTCCTCTGGTCTCTAATGAACTGTGTGATTGGTCTCCTCTGGTCTCTAATGAACTGTGTGATTGGTCTCCTCTGGTCTCTAATGAACTGTGTGATTGGTCTCCTCTGGTCTCTAATGAACTGTGTGATTGGTCTCCTCTGGTCTCTAATGAACTGTGTGATTGGTCTCCTCTGGTCTCTAATGAACTGTGTGATTGGTCTCCTCTGGTCTCTAATGAACTGTGTGATTGGTCTCCTCTGGTCTCTAATGAACTGTGTGATTGGTCTCCTCTGGTCTCTAATGAACTGTGTGATTGGTCTCCTCTGGTCTCTAATGAACTGTGTGATTGGTCTCCTCTGGTCTCTAATGAACTGTGTGATTGGTCTCCTCTGGTCTCTAATGAACTGTGTGATTGGTCTCCTCTGGTCTCTAATGAACTGTGTGATTGG
>NW_027012406.1:0-19596 GCF_036934945.1 Oncorhynchus masou masou
GAACGGGGTATGGTAGTAGGTGCCAGGCGTCCTGGTTTGTGTCAAGAACTGCAACGCTCAACAGTTTCCCTGGGTCCACCATCCAAACATGGCGGTCACTGCCGTTTAAGATGATGCAGGACCATTTGTTTTTTTCATGAGCATGGCCTTATTTCTATTACAGCATATTGGATGACTGTCATTCATATTCCATTCACCTTGTTCAATGTAACAGTGGTAGGTTTAGGCTACATGATACTAGAATTTCCCCTATACCCATCATGAGGTAGCAACCTAGCCTATGAATTAAAGTTTAGAATGTAGGTTCACACAGGTCGAGAGAAAATTTTGAGGTGACAGACAGTGACACATTCAATATCGACAAGCACACTCGCCTGCATCTAGCTGAAATAGAGGTTCTATTGGACAAATTCACGTATGTTTATCCTGGTTGTGTTCCGTTTAAGAAACATTTGTCAACAGAATTGGCTGAATGAATCGCCCCTGATCATGCATAAACACAGTTCACTTTCATTACAGCCACGTTGTATTCCTTCTTGCATCTATGTGCTCTCCTCTTATCACCTTCTCCCTTTGTTTCTGGACTTCAATTACACAACACAACACAAGACTAATTGAGTCTCTTCTGAGGGGAAACGGAGGAGGTTCTAGTCCATATTAGGATGCTTTTTCTCTCCAAATGTTTGGTATGATCAGGTGTGTACATATATAAAGAAAATATTGCACGACCAAAAGCACAATTCTATTTTTGTACAAATGAGACAAGAGTACGAACATATGTGTGTTCTCTCAAGAACTTTAAGTAGCCTATATTTGATGTGATATATTTCTTCCGAGGCAAGTTGTGTCACGGATCTGCAGGGAAGTGGACCAAAGCATTTCTGCAGCATTGAAGGTCCCCATCATTCTTAAAGGAAGAAGTTGAAACCATCAAGACTCTTCCTACTGCTGGCTGGCCGGCCAAACTAAACAATCGGGAGAAGTGCCTTGGTCAGGGAGGTGACAAGAACCCAATGGTCACTCTGACAGAGCTCCTCTGTGGAAATGGGAGAACCTTCAGAAGGACAACTGTCTCTGCATCCTCCACCAAGCAGGACTTTATGGTAGAATTGCCAGATGAAAGCCACTCCTCAGTAAAGGCATATGAAAGCCAGCTTGGAGATTACCCAAAGGCACCCAAAGGACTCTCAGACCATGAGTAACAAAATTATCTGGTCTGATGAAACCAGGATTTAACTCTTTGGCCTGAATGCCAAGGGTCACGTCTGGAGGAAACCTGGCACCATTCCTACGGTGAAGCATGGTGGTGGCAGCAACATGCTGTGGGGATATTTTTCAGTGGCATGGACTGGGAGACTCATCAGGATCAAGGGAAAGATGAACACAGAGAAATACAGAGAGACCATTTTAAAACTTGCTCCAGAGCACTCAGGACCTCAGACTGGGGCAAAGGTTAACATTCCAATAGGACAACGACCCCTAAGTACACAACCAAGACAACGCAAGTGGCTTTGGGAGATGTCTCTGAATGTCATAAGTGGCCCAACCAGAGCCGGATTTGAACCCAATCTAACATCTCTGGAGAGACCTGAAAATAGCTTTGTAGCAGACGCTCCCCATCCAACCTGACAGAGCTATAGAGGATCTGCAGAGAAGAATGGGAGAAACATGAGGCTCCTGATGCCCTCAAGGGCACATTGACAGATTTTTCACCTTGTCCTCTCTGGGATTCAAACCAGGGATCTTTCAGTTACTGGCCCAACACCATTAACCGCTAGGATACCTGCAGTCCATGTTGACAGGAGCCCCATGTTGACAGGAGAGCCTACTGTGTGTATTGAACATTCTCCCTCATTATGAACATTCATATTGGTCAACAGTCAACCTATTGTGTGTATTGAACATTCATATAGCTAACAGGGATCTTTGTGTGTATTGAACATTGATATTGGACTGTCAACCTATTGTGTGTATTGAACATTGATATTGGACTGTAGCAGCTAGCTAACTGGCTACTGATCAACCTTTGTGTGTATTGAACATTGATATTGGACTGCTAGCAGCTAGCTAACATTTACTGATCATATTGGACTGTAGCAGCTAGCTAACTGGCTACTGATCAACCTTTTGTGTGTATTGAACATTCATATTGGACAGCCTTACCCATAGAGTAGCACCACCACCCATCAGCCCGTTCTCTTCTTGATGTCAAAGCTGCAGTGTATTGTTGCTATAGGAGTTTTTGATTGATAATAATTCAAATTGTGAAAATAGAAGTGTACAATTTATTTAAAAAAAATTTAATCAACTTTAAAATACTGTTATGACTCTATGCAGATGTATAATCTGAATAGGAAAATACATTATCAATAAATAGTTTACATCAACATACCAAGCAACAATCTGTAAAATGTGACCATACTATTTATTTGTAAGCCCCTCTGTCAGATATAAATCATCAAGTGGAAACCAACTGACATGGAAACAATGGAGCAAATGTATCACTATCAGAGGGTGTATTATGACATCAGAGAACTACTCAGACATTCTAATCAGGCTTCATCCATATCATGAAAGTGGATATTGATCCAACCATTTCCAAAGTAATGACCGGGCTGATGGAAACAGGATATGCTTTTACAATTTGATAAATGAAGACAGACAATTTGTTGGTTTGTTTTACATGGTGGGGTCTTTTTGTGTCAGTAAAAATGAATAAGTGAGAAATGGCAGTGAAAACTCCTTTATGCGCAAGTATTTATATAATAACCATTATATCGAAGTTAAACGTGGAGTCATGTGATGATATGTTGATTGGTCCGCCCACTATGACTTGGGAAACCATGCAGTTTATTTGGCTACAGATGAAATAAGTTATGAACTTCACAGGGTGGTGAAAGTGCATGTGATGAGCTTGATGCTCCTTTCCAATACATTTTGATGGTCTTATTCTGGTGACATGATGATCGATGCTTGGTTGCCATTTGACAAATAAAATAATATCTCTCTTATCCATAATAATCTCATCATGTAGGTAGCCTACCAACACTGTACAGTTGTGGCCAAAAGTTTGGAGAATGACACAAATATATATATACATTTTCACAAAGTCTGCTGCCTCAGTTTGTATGATGGCTATTTGCATATACTCCAGAATGTTATGAAGAGTGATCAGATGAATTGCAAATGAACTGAATCCAAAAAAACATTTCCACTGCATTTCAGCCCTGCCACAAAAGGACCAGCTGACATCATGTCAGTGATTCTCTCGTTAACACAGGTGTGAGTGTTGACGAGGACAAGGCTGGAGATCACTCTGTCATGCTGATTGAGTTCGAATAACAGACTGGAAGCTTCCAAAGGAGGGTGGTGCTCAGAATCATTGTTCTTCCTCTGTCAAACAAGGTTACCTGCAAGGAAACACGTGCCGTCATCATTACTTTGCACAAAAAGGGCTTCACAGGCAAGGATATTGCTGCCAGTAAGATTGCAACTGAATCAACTGTTGTGTCTTTGGCTATGCCGGATTAAGTGATATGACATGCTATTCTATAAAATCCTTTCTCTGTAATAGTATTACCTGATTGAGCTAATCATGTAAATGTAATTAACTAGAGAGTCGGGGCACCACAAAATAATATTTATAGAGCAGTTATCTTTCAAATAAACTCTTAAAGACCTAGTAACATTTTACATCAATAGCAGTCAATATTAATCGTCACCTTATTTCAGTCTCATCTGAAAGTTGTAAATTCTTGGTTATCTTCACGAACCCTGGTGAACAAGTTGAATCAGCAATACAAAGTGGGTTTATTTATTTACTAAATACCTAACTAATCACACAGAATTACATATACACATAATTAATCATACCTTGATTACAAATGATGGCATAAAGGAAAACGTCCTAAACGGACAAAGCAGATATGACAGCGAGTTACACAAAAGAAAATGGGTGAAAATGAATGGAAGAGCGGGAAGTCTGAGGAACAAAGGAGAAGATGTGCGATTGTAAATACAATATCCTATGCATTCCTAAATTATCACCCATTTGGAAAAGGAAAATACCAATAAATATTTACTCTGAGCTGCGCTTGAGTAGGTTGGTGGTAGATGGAAACCGTGTTGCCCAGCAGAGTCCTTTGTCCTTTGAAGAGTGTCTCTGGTGGTGAGCGGAAACGTTGTAGTAACGTCGTTGTGTGGTAGACGGGATACTCTGTCTGTTCTTCCTAGCCCACATTTGCAGCTGCTGTTGCTACCTCACGCGGCTAGGAGGTATCACTTCTGTAGTGAATGAGAGTTCAAAGTTCATACCATTCGCAAACAAAGCTCACGTTGAGGTTGGCTTCGTTCTGTAGTTATTATCTGAACCATTCTGACTCGGAGTCATCCTAATGTCTCCGGAACAGGAGGTTACATTTTCGTCAAGGCTTTATATAGTGGAGGGAGAAGGGTGTGTTTGCATAGTTTTATAACCCATGTCTCTTCACAGGGGCGGGCCAATGATTGTGCAGAGCCCTAACCTTGTGAAAACCCAAATCTCTCATTTGGAAGCTAAATTTACATTTAATCTTTTCACCAATAATTTTATATTCAAACATTTAAGTTGAACAACAATTCCATGTGAATCCGATAACTACAATGTGCAGACTTTCCACTATAGAGTTTATGTCATCCTATCATTGATGAGAATGTCTCAAATAACAACCGAACTGACATCACATTCATTAAGTACCACCACATATGTTCAACTGGTCGGATTACCAAAATATGGTTCATTTCCCCCCACCTTCTGATGTTCGCAGAATCTCTATGTTAACCAAGGGACTTTCAAATGTCACATCAGTAGGGTAGAGAGAGGAAAAGGGGGGAGAGGTATTTATGACTGTCATAAACCTACCCCCAGGCCAGCGTCATGACACAACCATTTATCGGATCATCAAGAACTTCAAGGAGAGTGGTTCAATTGTTGTGAAGAAGGCTTCAGAGCGCCCAAGAAAGTCCAGCAAGCGCCAGGACCATCTCCTAAAGTTGATTCAGCTGCGGGATCGGGGCACCAACAGTACAGAGCTTGCTCAGGAATGGCAGCTGGCAGGTGTGAGTGCATCTGCACGTACAGTAATGCAAAGACTTTTGGAGGATGGCCTGGTGTCAAGAAGGGCAGCAAAGAAGCCACTTCTCTCCAGGAAAAACATCAGGGACAGACTGATATTCTGCAAAAGGTACAGGGATTGGACTACTGAGAACTGGGATAAAGTCAAGGTGAGCGCTACCATCAGTCCTGTGTCATGCCAACAGTTAAGCATCCTGAAACCATTCATGTGTGAGTTGCTTCTCAGCCAAGGGAGTGGGCTCACTCACAGTTTTGCCTAAGAACACAGCCATGAATAAAGAATGGTACCAACACATCCTCCGAGAGCAACATCTCCCAACCATCCAGGAAAAGTTTGGTGACGAACAATGCCTTTTCCAGCATGATGGAGCACCTTGCCATAAGGCAAAAGTGATAACCAAGTTGAAGAAGAAGAAGGGAACAAAACAGAAGAAGAAAGAGAGAATTTTGGGTCCGTGGCCAGGAAACTCCCCAGACCTTAATCCCATTGAGAACCTGTAGTCAATCCTCAAGAGCGGGTGGACAAACAAAAACACACAAATTCTGACAAACATTGATTATGCAAGACTGGGCTGCTATCATCCAGGATGTGGCCCAGAAGTTAATTGACAGAATGCCAAAGTGGATAACCAAGTTGTCTTGAAAACATCGATAGGGTCAACACTGCAAGTATTGTCCCTATGCATCAACTTCATGTAATTGTCAATAAAAGCCTTGGACAAACTTAAAAAATTTTTTGTATGCAAGACTGGGCTTTATCTTCAGGTATTCCATAGTAACATCTGACAAAAATATCTAAAGACCCAGTGAACATGCAAGTATTGTCTCTATGCATCAACTTTGACTCATCAACTAAAAGTGAATTCAACATTTTGTAAATCTGTATTCCACAAAATGGTCACAAGACAGTGTCATTGGATTTCAACATGAAATTGCTGTCAGTTGGGTGAAAAATAAAGATTTTGATGTTGATGGCTTTTCACAAATCCAATCAGTTTTCTGCATTGATCTAACATCACATGGATTTGTTTTGTTGAAATATTGTGGAAACAACTTTTTTATTCATCAGGGGAATTTCTGTAAACTCCCCAGGAACAATGAAAGGCACTTGGGTCATTGAGTCTGGATTACTGCAATCGCTGTGGGTGGGTTTCTTTATTTCTGGTGTCATATAAATAAAATAAGGATCTGCTGGTGTCCAACCTTCAAGTTTCCAAGATTGTTTTCTCTCTGATACTCCCACAGGAGATTATCCAGGAAGTTTACACATCGCAGTGTAGACAGTCTGAATTCCTAATGTCATTAAAGCATGTGGGTGTAAATGAGCACATATCTTTCCAGTTTCTGTTCCTGGGAGGGACTTTATTCATACAAGGACATCAGGTGCAGGCTGGTTTGTAACACAGGATGATCCTCCCTGATGAATTTGAGTAAAGGACAGTTTCACAAGGTTAGTCAAAACAGTTATGTGGACACGTATGTTAACATGTTCCATTACAGTCAGTGAACAGTTTCATGTCTAAATTAAATCTTCAGTGGGCAGTGTAAACTGTGTGCAGCCTTGTGTTCTTTCAAATGTCCAATGGAGCAAATCTTTCCGCATCCCCTTAATAATTTAGATTATTGTAAAGCAAACTCTTTCCACACTGGGAGGAAAGACACCCAGATAAGCTAACACTGGATATCATATGGTAAGGTGTCGTCTTGCTGGAAATCATTATCAGGGAACAAATAAGATATTTTGGGAGCCAGAATGAAACTGTGTATTCCATTGAGAACCTGTATCAATCCTCAATAACCTGAGGCCAGTTAAAATTTCATAATTTAAAACAAACTATTGATTATGGTAATTACTTCTCTTATTATTCTTTCTGTGGAAGTCACACATGATGTTAAGTGACTGTGACACATGGATTGCATAGGTCTTCTAAAACTTTAAGGGTCAACCTGCAAGCATTGTAATTTCTATGCATCAATTTTTTTTCATGTGTGCAATAAAAGCCTTGTGACACTTTCAGGTTTCACATTAAATGGGTAAAACGTGTGCTTTGCCATGGTAAAGCATTGTTTTCTTTTGGTAAAAATATCTAAAGACAGTGTGCAGTGAATCATGTTTCTCACCCAGGCTCGACCATAATAAAGTAATTCAACTCTTTCAACACAAATGAGCGACCAGTGGCATTGGATTTAGGTTCCCCTGTGTTATCTGTAGTGCTTGAGGAAAGATTCCTACCCAAGATAAAACACCGGATTTCACACTGGGAGCAATGGTGTCTATCAGTCCAATACAAGCACCGGGAGCCCTGATCATGTCTTGATCAATTTGATGAACTGATGAATTTAAGCCACCAATGCAAGTTCTCCCACTTATCAGATGACACAGTACACTTCAACTAAATACTTATTTTCCACCATAATTTGCAAATAAATTCATTAAAAAGTCCTACAATGTGATTTTCTGGATTTTTTTTCTCATTTTGTCTGTCATAGTTAAAAATTACAGGCCTCATCTTTTTAAGTGGGAGAACTTGCACAATTGGTGGCTGGCTAAATACTTTTTTGCCCCACTGTATTTCTTGGGCTACAAAACCTATTTTGCCAAATGGCCTGGCCGATCTATCACAACGGGTCTGACGTAATCGTCCGACATCGCCCCGGCCCGCTAGCTCTCTGAATCACTGTGTCTCCAGCCCGCCTAGCGTAGTAGCAACTACTGAATTGGCTCCCTGACTCACCTATTGCTGCTCATTGGACCCTATGATCACTCGGCATATTGCCATTAGGGAGAGGCACGTGTAGCCTTTTCTATTGCTGTTAAGGTTAGTTATTATTGTGTTATTTCACTGTAGAGCCCCAGCCCTGCCCAACATGCCTTAGATAGCCCTTTTGTCCCACCCCCACACATGCAGTGACCATATCTGACAGGCTCCCAGAGGCAGGGCAATTAAAGGCTCCAGCTCACTGAACTGCCCCTCCCCTCTCCAACAGAAAATAACGAAATGTTGACAGGCTGAGAAGATTACCTCCAAAGGTCACTCTCTTATCTCCGCCACACAACCCAAGGGGGGTTGTTTTGAGGCCCATCAGATTTCAAGCTGACGGACCTAGTTGTCAAGCCGTTCCAAATCTTCTCCACCAAAAGATATTCTTGACACCCCATAGTCAAATAACAGTTCTTGTTGCTCCTGAATGTCTCGTAGGGCAATGAAAAGGATGATGTTCCACACTTTGCCATCCTCTTCTAATTGCTGAAGCTGACTCTTTATGTTGCTACTCTTTCTGGAATGATTTATCCTACGTCCAATTGTGTCCATCTCTGGGTGGCAAGGGCAGGGCACAGTCTTTGCATCTATGCAGTACGTTTTCCCTGATGAATCCTTGTAGAAGTAAAGGAACCCCGTCTCGTCGTTCTCTGTTGCTTCCAACAATTCTTTCCCCTGCTTCCCTGAGAGTGGGAGACCGTGGAAGTCACAGACAACTTCCCCTTTAGCAAATGGACGTGTTGTCATGACCTTTTTTCCTTTATCAGGGTCACTGGCAATGTCCAGTCCTTTCCACTTCTGGGACTTCACCAGCTTCATAATTGCCTGGTTGTATTTTGGTGCGTCAGTGTTAATTGAAGGTTGCCAGTAACAAAGGACATTCTCCACTTTCACTTTGTTCTTCTCCCAGTTCTGCCTTTCAATGTATCTCTCTACTTGACTTGCTGTGGGTTCTCTTCTGGGGAAGTGCGCTGTAACAAAAAAATAAATATGTTATTAATAATTTAAATTTATTGAATAGTAGAAGCCCTTATCAAGTAGTACTTTATTTACTGACTAAATAAAGTACATTTTTGTAATATATAATATAGCAAAATAGTATTTGGTTTAGTGTATTTTAGCTGCCTCATACCGATCACATTATCCCGTCTCATTTTCTCTTGCTGGCTTCTCCACTTGTCATAGCAGTATCTCTCATGCGTTCCTGCTATCAGTCGTCTGTCCTTGGTCTTGATTGATTGTCCATCAATTGTGACAGGGAAGTGTTCATAGAAGAGTTTCCAGGTCTGTGCCTCATCCAACTTTTTGCTGCTGGACAATGCGCCTTTTCTACTTCTGCTCACACAGGAGGGGCCTGCAGTCTCACTACTTGGAAAAGGGAAAATAACAACACATTTGTATCTATATGTACCAGCATTTAAAAGACAATGTAAAGTGTAATTTATACTGTATAGTTTGTGTAAATACTTACTCAGATTCAATGGACATGGCAACTTTGGAGATCAGCTTCATTCCCATGCAGGCATTGACTGTTGTCTTCCAGCAGTAATGCTTCTCAGCTGTAGCAGTTTTATGGGCCAAGTAGTCAGCAACAAGGGACTTCTCTTGGTCTGTGAAGCTGGCTTTGGTATTTGTCTCCAAAACTTGTCCTGCTACCTGGCTCGTGATGTTGGGCAAGTTGTATCTGATTAACGAACAAGAAAAACAGTTTGGTTTGAGAAAACTGTGCTGTCAAAAAAGTATTGTGGAATGATTAAACAGTGTTCTACTTAACAGTGGTGTGCTTACTTGGCATGAAACCTTTGGAGGTCATTGGATGGGTTGTAGATCGGTTTCCCGGTTGTGGAAATGAAGAATCTCTCATCTTCTTGCATGTCATCAGAGTTTTTAAGAAAAGCTGGTCGAACGTGTCGGTAGTACACATCCAACCACTGAAAATATTAGACAACATTAATACATGTTTAACAGGTTTGTATTCAATCAATCACATTCACAATAACAGATTGTAGTAAATATACTTACTGCATCTTCCTCCTCATCTAACAAAATGGTTGCAACTTGCTGTGTTGCTGTTTTGTGCTTCTTAACACCGATGACAGTCCAATTCTCCCCATCTGGCAACTTGCAGGCGCTCCTTGAGAGCCATTCGCTCAGCTGCAATTGGAACAGTGGCATATTGATAACACACATGCCAAAGAAGCAAATACAATTCAACATTATAGCAAATGTATGACATTAGTTAACTTACGGTCAAATGTTTGATCACTCCAGCCCTCTGGAGATGTTTCAGCATGAGCAGAGACTCAAGGTAGTACAGAACATGCAGTTGTTCAGTTTCCAGCAAGGATTCTTCATTCATGGCCTTCCCAATGATACACAGAAATTCGTTCTTCGCCACCCTCAAAATTTCCCAACATTCTTTTGGTGTCTTCGCAACTGACACCATCTGTATGCATCTACAGAAAAACAATAATACGTTCATTAATTTAAGATTGTTGATAATACACACTTATTTTAAAATACATTTCTGTGAGGATCAATTTGAAATACATACCTTTTCACAGTAATTTGCCGAGACACCTGCTTGCTCATGGACTTCTGCAGTTCATTCAAGCATTGGAGGAAATGCTTGCATTGCTCAAACACGGCTCTGTCTGTAATGGTGATGATGTAGCGAATAAATCTCCTCAAATTCTTCATGTAGTTGGCAGTGGTTTGCTTCTTCTGTCCAATGTCTGCAAGCTTGGTAAAAAATGATCTGCTTTTTTCCAAGTTACTAAGAAAATCCAGCGATGGTTTGTTTGAGTCCATGTAAAACAAAAACCTTGACACATTTGCAACCTGTACATGAAAATAAAAATAATATGAACTACATAATTAATAGATTTTAAAGTAGTTATTAACTATCATTAAAATATGTAAACAGTTAAATTAAAGTAATATTTCTGTACATACCTCCTGTTTGAAATTGGGAATGTTGTTGTCGTAGCGGAGATATTTCCCAAATCCAGCCAGCAGATCACAATCCAGAGGGTGCTTTTGGTATAAACCACTGCTTTGCATCCCCTTTCTCAGTGTGGTGTCCCATGACTGGCTCAATGGTCTGGAAAATATTTGGTATGCAGCAAACATCCATGTTAGCTTATATACTTATACGTACTACTTGTTAATGAGATGAATTCTATTTACTTACGGTTGGTACAACGCCGACTGGTCATCGTCCATGTTGACGTCTGAGTCTTCATCTATATTTTCATCTGTAGTTGGTGCCAACACTTGAGCCACTTCCACTTGGCTGAAATATCATACAGATTAACAAAAACATGTATATTATTTTACAAGCAAACATAATTGGACAACAGTTCAAATGAGTTCCAATAGCATGTAACTTGCACATACATTATTTTATCAGTGTAAAATAGTAGCTTACCCAGTTATTTGTTTGTCTTGTGGCTTGTTCGTAACAAAATGACCCATTTGTTCACGATTCTTAATCAGAGGTTGGAGTGCGTCCTGTTGTGTCACAATAGAGCTGAGTATTCTGTAGTCAATGATCCTGCCGTGCCAAAGATGGTCTATCATGGAATCGCGGGAATTACGAACTTCCTGATCAATCTTTTGTTTTGATTCTGTCTTCATGCACACTCTGCTGAGATGTATAGAGATATTTTCCTGGTTCTTCATGCAAAATCTGCACACAATAGGGATCCTTCTTTGTTTTCTGTAAGACAGTGAATGCACAATAAGTACATGTAATGAAGTTATTACTTAAACCCTCTCTGGGATATGTGGGACGGTAGCGTCCCAACTGGCCAACATCCAGTGAAAATGCAGAGCGCCAAATTCAAATAAATGACTGTAAAAATAAACTTTCATGAAATTCACACATTCAATATCCGAAACTAAAGCTACACTTGTTGTGAATCCAGCCAGCATGTCAGATTTCAAAAATGCTTTACGGCGAAAGCAAACAATGCTATTATCTGAGGAAAGCACGGCAGCCAACAATCACAGACCTTCATTTTTCAACCCTCACGACGTGACACAAAACGCAGAAATAAAGAGTTGCCAAGTGATTTCAAAGACATTCTGCACACTCTAACCGTCTGTGAAACATGATAGAAAGCAATGAATATATGGTCTGATTTAAGAGAAAGAGCCAAATGAGAGTATGAAACCCCCACTGAGAGGTGTGCTATTCCCTTCATTTAGAGAGAACTTACCTTGAACCAGTAGCAGTTGCAGATGCCATCTTGCTCCAAGGAGAAGGAAGTAAATTCTCAATTAAATGTTTTCAGAGTATGGAAAAGGGCAATAATCCAACTCCAGCTCCTTCTAAGTGTCTCACAGTATGACGTTCTGGAGTGAATGAGTTCAGACTCTGGAAAGGTCTTTATATTTACAATCAGATAGGCCCAACCCCTTTCCACATTTAAATATTCTATTCAGGGTAAATTGTTTGGTGAAGGGAGGGGATATCACACCTCTGAGTGGGGTTTTTCTCCCAAGTTGTATTTGCATTAATTCCATTTGAAAAAAAAAGGGTTGGCAATTTGGAGAAAAAAACTCTCTCCAAAGGTCACCATCTCAAACTCTCAAAAATGTTCTGAACGGGATAGAGAGTTCTCTTTTCTTTGTGAAGTGCAGGGCGCCCTGGAATGGGTTCGCCCCGAGAGAGGGGCCCAAGCCCTGGAAGAGAGGGGCCCAAGCCCTGGAATGGGTTCGCCCCGAGAGAGGGGCCCAAGCCCTGGAATGGGTTCGCCCCGAGAGAGGGGCCCAAGCCCTGGAATGGGTTCGCCCCGAGAGAGGGGCCCAAGCCCTGGAATGGGTTCGCCCCGAGAGAGGGGCCCAAGCCCTGGAATGGGTTCGCCCCGAGAGAGGGGCCCAAGCCCTGGAATGGGTTCGCCCCGAGAGAGGGGCCCAAGCCCTGGAATGCGTCGTGGTTCCGGCGGCGGCCGGTGAGCTCTCCCTGGCCCTTGAAGTTCTGGGGAAGAGGGTGTAAATGTCTTGGGGTGTTTAAAAATCGAAAAAAGCTTGAAACTTTCCCAAAATGCTCTCAAATTATAGGTCTGGTCACACTGGAACAGAACATTTGTGATACATCACTGTGACTGTCCAATTTATGGATCTATGCAGCCTTAAAACAAGCTTGTTTTTACTGTATGTTCAAATCATGGCCTATTTGTCTAAATAGTCTGGGAGTGTTTAAAATTTATTAAAACTCAAAACTTTCCCCAAATATTCTCAAATTATAGGTATGGGCACCCTGGAAGAGAGCATGTATCATATATAACTGTGACTTTCCTATTTTGGGATCTATGCAGCCTCAAAACAGGCTTGTTTTGCTGTATGTTCAACTCATGGCATATTTGTCTGAATTGTCTGGGGGTGTTTATAAATCCACAAAAAGCTCCAATGTTTACACAAATGGTCTCAAATTGCAGCTCTAATCACCCTGGAACAGAGCATATTTGTTTCTACTCCAACTTGGCACATAGATACAAAGGCTCAAATTAGCTTAATGCAGCAGTGGCTGGGCCACTCAAGGACAATCAGAGACTTGTCCCAAAGCCACTTCTATGTTGTCTTCGCTGTGTACTTAGGGTCGTTGTCCTGTTAGAAGGTGAACCTTTGCCCCAGTGTGAGGTCCTGAGTGCTCTTGAGCAGGTTTTCATCAATTATCTCTCTGTAATTTGTTCCGTTCATGTTTCCCTCGATCCTTATAAGTCTCCCAGTCCCTGCCGCTGAAAAATATCCCCACACCATGATGCTGCCACCACCACATTTCACCGTAGGGATGGTGCCAGGTTTCCTCCAGACCTGACACTTGGCATTCAGGCCAAAGAGTTCAATCTTGGTTTCATCAGATCAGAGAATCTTGTTTCTCATGGTCAGAGTCCTTTAGGTGCCTTTTGGCAAACTCCAAGCAGGCTTTCATGTGCCTTTCACTGAGAAGTGGCTTCCGTCTGGCCACTCTACCAAAAAGGCCAAATTGGTGGAGTGCTGCAGAGATAGTTGCCCTTCTGGAAGGTTCTCCCATCTCCACAAAATAACTCGATCTCTGTCAGAGTGACCATCGGGTTCTCGGTAACCTCCCTGACCAAGGCCCTTCTCCCCCAATTGTTCAGTTTGGCCAGGCGGTGGTCTTGGTGGTTCCAAACTTCCAAACTTTCCATGTAAGAATGATGGCAGCCACTGTGTTCTTTAGGACCTTCAATGCTGCAGAAATGCTTTGGTCCACTTCCCCAGATCAGTGACAATGTCTCGAAAGGATTATATCACATCAAATAAAGGCTACTTATAGTTCATGAGAGAACACGCATATGTTCGTACACTTGTCTCATGTTTACAAAAATAGAATTGTGCTTTTGGTCATTAAGTCAAATTGTATAAAGCTGCAGGTTTATATTTCAACACCTGCTCCTGGCCTGTACCTCAGTACATTGACTCTATACTGGTACCCCCTGTATATAGCCTCCACATTGACTCTGTACCAGTACCTCCTGTATATAGCCTCCACATTGACTCTGTACTGGTACCCCCTATATATAGCCTCCACATTGACTCTGTACCAGTACCTCCTGTATATAGCCTCCACATTGACTCTGTACTGGTACCTCCTGTATTTAGCCTCCACATTGACTCTGTACTGGTACCTCCTGTATTTAGCCTCCACATTGACTCTGTACTGGTACCTCCTGTAGATAGCCTCCACATTGACTCTGTACTGGTACCTCCTGTATATAGCCTCCACATTGACTCTGTACTGGTACCCCCTGTATATAGTCTCCACATTGACTCTGTACTGGTACCTCCTGTATATAGCCTCCACATTGACTCTGTACTGGTACCTCCTGTATATAGCCTCCACATTGACTCTGTACTGGTACCTCCTGTATATAGCCTCCACATTGACTCTGTACTGGTAACTCCTGTATTTAGCCTCCACATTGACTCTGTACTGGTACCTCCTGTATTTAGCCTCCACATTGACTCTGTACTGGTACCTCCTGTAGATAGCCTCCACATTGACTCTGTACTGGTACCTCCTGTATATAGCCTCCACATTGACTCTGTACTGGTAACTCCTGTATTTAGCCTCCACATTGACTCTGTACTGGTACCTCCTGTATTTAGCCTCCACATTGACTCTGTACTGGTACCTCCTGTAGATAGCCTCCACATTGACTCTGTACTGGTACCCCCTGTATATAGCCTCCACATTGACTCTGTACTGGTACCCCCTGTATATAGCCTCCACATTGACTCTACTGGTACCCCCTGTATATAGCCTCCACATTGACTCTGTACTGGTACACCCTGTATATAGTCTCCACATTGACTCTGTACTGGTACCTCCTGTATATAGCCTCCACATTGACTCTGTATACAGCTTTGCTACTGTTATCTTACTGATGCTCTTTAATTATTTATTTTTTATTGCATGTAACAAATACAATTAGATTTGTATTTTGATTAATTCATACCAGTGGGCATAACAATAATATTTGTTCAAACTAAACTACAGCACTTACCGTGATGAGTTAAATCTGCTCCTTTCATCTCCACCTCTCACAGTTCCACTCAGCCCCGTTGTTTTCCTGCAGTCCACCAGCAGCACAGACAACCTCTTCATACCCAGCAGTAAGGTGCTACCAGGAGAGGCACGACATGGGGACTCCGTGAGGGAGGAAGGGCTTGTGTTGTCCTGGTAACCATAAAGAGGGGACACAGACGCACATTATTATGAATGCTGATGTCACTGTTGTCATGAAGTGCTTTACAGAAACACAGACCCAGATAGAGCAAGCTGTATGCTAGACCAGACCAAGCTGTACCATCTGGTGATCTGATCTGGAGAGACTCTTCTCTGTCTCGTCAGCATCAGGATGTTGTTGAGGCTCCCCAGAGGATCCATAATAGTCACGTCTCTCTCCTGTGTTAACGAGAACATCAAACAGATGGTAAACTTATGATCTTCTATTGCAATCAGAGACCTACAAGAGGCATGAATATGTCTAAAAGCACCAAAATTGACCACTTTTGTCATGATTTCATAAAATATTGTTTGTTTTGTAAATGTTAAAGGGTCATTTATCAGCTATCTGAGCAGCTAACCGATTGCTGCAGCTGTACATAATCTATTGGTAAATAGCCCACCCATTTTCACCTACCTCATCCCCACAGTTTTTGTTTATTTACTTTTCTGCTCTTTTGCACACCAATATCTCTACCTGTACATGATTATTTATCAATCCAGTGTTAATCTGCAATATTGTAATTATTCGCCTACCTCCTCATGCCTTTTGCACACATTGTATATAGACTCCCCTTTTTTTTCCTACTGTGTTATTGACTTGTTAATTGTTTACTCCATGTGTAACTCTGTGTTGTCTGTTCACACTGCTATGCTTTATCTTGGCCAGGTCGCAGTTGTAAATGAGAACTTGTTCTCAACTAGCCTACCTGGTTAAATAAAGGTGAAATAAAAAAAATATTAAAAAAATTCACAAAATGGGTTCCTTTTGCATCCCTTTGATATTTTAAGTATAAATTATGCTCCAATATTGAATTTTAAATGCCTGTTATATTAGATGGGGAACTTGAATGTAGACCACATGGAGAAATCAATACATCTCATTTAAGAGTCTGCAAAAGATATGACCCAATGGCAGATTGACCCTTTAACAATTCCTACAGTACTGAACAACATATTCAGGTGTAGAACTTCAGTAGAATGCCACTTTAAAACCACACATTAGTTCAACAACGGCATAGTTTGTGCCCCTGTTTTTAAGAGGGTACTCACTGGTGTTAATCTGATCTTCAGTCTCTTCCTTTTTCACTCCCAAAACGTCTTCCTCCTCCTCTTTAATTGAGATAGCCTCTTCCTCTTTTACTCCAAAAGGTTCTTCCTCTTCTTTCAATGTTATGGCATCTTCATCCTTTTTGATTCTGAAAGCTTCTACTTCCTCCTCTTTCACTGTAATATCATCCTCTTCTTCTTCTTTCAATGTGATAGCGTCCTCTTTCTCCCTTTTCATCCTGAAAGCTTCTTCCTCTCCGTTCACCAGGGCTTCTATCTCCGTCGAGTTTAGTGAGCTCATGCTCTGGGAGATTAGCCTAGTGCAATAGTATCAATAGTATCAATTTAACAAATGTTCTAATTTAACAAGCAATCTACGTTTCAATTAACTAGTAGATAGGTCAACATAATTCTGTTTAAAACACCAAGAGTAATATACACAAGATTTGTTTAAACGCTTCAATGTTTCGGTTTTATCTTCGCAGGCAAACAATCCCGTGGTTGAATCAGAAGTCTGTGTTGTCGCTGTTGAAAACACCTCCAGTTCCGTCCACTAAGATTAGACGTCACGCAAGAAGCATCACCTGAAAGACTCACATCGCCATCTGCTGACTGGAGTGGGTAACACAGACTGGAGAAACATCTCCATGACAATGTTTATTCTGGCAAGCAATGTCATAAGAAGTCATTTAAAAACAACCAGATGTTATTTTTTCTCTTACTTCTACAGCCAATACTTTCCTCCAGGTTTGGCCTGCTCATTAGGTAGGATTAGGTGACAGATTGACAATGGTGTCATATTCCGAGCTAAATTGACCAAGGCTCATCGGTAAGAACACATAATAACATCTCACATAATGCTGCCCAAAAATAATGAAAACTTCTCTCACCCAGTGGCATATGGGCTATTTAGGTGAGTGTTGATGTTGCCACATGAAGCAGTGCCCACTTTGTTTAAGGACAAATATGACGTGGACAGACAGGGCTCTACCATTGTAGAGCACATGCCCCTTTGCCCTTACAGTCTCTAAAGTGCCCTTTTGGGTGGTGGTATAATCTGTATTCATTTTTGGTCATAGTTATTCTAAACCAACTGCCTGCAAGTCATTGTTAAATTCGCCTAACTGAATATCTTACAGGTAGACCCTCTCTCACTCTCTCATCATGTCACAAGCTGTCAGGCTCCGAGAGGCAGGGCAATAAAAGGCCCCAGCTCACTCAACTGCCCCTCCCCCTCAAACAGCCATCAACCCAGAACATCCTGAAGACAGAACATCTAAAAGATAATCTAGGAAGCCTTTCTTCCTCATGGAGCTTTTCAAAAGTGAGGTGAATATTCAATGTGATGTTTGTACAGTGCATTTGTAAAGTATTCAGACCCCTTGACTTTCTCCACATTTTGTTAAGTTACAGCCTTATTTTAAAATGGATTTTTTTAAATTACATATTCCAAACTGGTTCTCTATCAGCAATCTACACAATGCCCAATTCTGAGAAAGCAAAAACAGGTTTTTAGAAAATGTAGCTAATTTATTAAAAGATAAAAAAACAGAAATACCTTATTTACATAACAGTAATTATTCAGACCCCTTGCTATGAGACTGTCAGAGCAAAAACCAAGCCATGAGGTCGAAGGAATTGTCCGTAGAGCTTCGAGACAGAATTACGTTGAGGCACAAATCTTGGAAAGGGTACCAAAACACTTCTGCAGCATTAAATGACCCCAAGAACACACTGTGGTGAAGAAGGTGCAACAGAGCCTCTTCAACATCAGGCTTGTCACCTAAAACCCTCACACAGTTTTACAGATGCACAATGAAAGCATCCTGTTGGGCTGTATTACAATGCAAGCCATAGAAAGTTGGTTGCAATTTCAGTTTAACCAGAAAAGACAGAACAAATAATACTACAAAACGAATTGATAAAAAAATAATAATAATAAAACCCCCATTATTTCTATTTCTACTTTGCACATTCTTCCACTGCAAATCTACCATTGCAGTGTTTTACTTGCTATATTGTATTTACTTTGCCACCATGGCCTTTTTTGCCTTTACCTCCCTTATCTCACCTCATTTGCTCACATTGTATATAGACTTATTCTTCTACTGTATTATTGACTGTATGTTTGTTTTACTCCATGTGTAACTCTGTGTTGTTGTATGTGTGGAACTGCTTTGCTTTATCTTGGACAGGTCGCAATTGTCCATATGTAGCTTGTTTTTGGTCACAGGTGAAGGAATGGCAACATTTACCTGGAGCTAACTCTGCAGACAGCACTACTGGGGGATTTGAAAAATCATAGTCAATTGATCAATAATATAATAATACTTTTAGCAAACATATTTAATTTTAATTTAGTATCTGCAGCAACTATGAGAAAATAAAGGTCAAGAACTTTGTGAATGAGAAAATAAAAGGTCAAGAACTGAAGGATAGGACTGGATGGTTTCAGAGATGAAACAGCACAGTTAAAAATATATGGTCAAGATAGAAAAGGTTTAGGGTCAAATAGGGGATGGTCTTCAGAGATAGATGGGAGAGGTTTAGGGTACCTGAAGGATAGGACTGGATGGTCTTCAGAGATAGATGGGAGAGGTTTAGGGTAACTGAAGGTAGGACTGGATGGTCTTCAGAGATAGATGGGAGAGGTTTAGGGTAACTGAAGGATAGGACTGGATGGTCTTCAGAGATAGATGGGAGAGGTTTAGGGTAACTGAAGGATAGGACTGGATGGTCTTCAGAGATAGATGGGAGAGGTTTAGGGTAACTGAAGGATAGGACTGGATGGTCTTCAGAGATAGATGGGAGAGGTTTAGGGTAACTGAAGGATAGGACTGGATGGTCTTCAGAGATAGATGGGAGAGGTTTAGGGTAACTGAAGGATAGGACTGGATGGTCTTCAGAGATAGATG
>NW_027012407.1:0-19595 GCF_036934945.1 Oncorhynchus masou masou
CCTTCTATAATATTAATTATGACTGCTTGATTTGTTTTGAAACCAATGCTGTTGTTCACAGAGTACAACCTACTGTAGACCTGGGATAACTAGTTGAAACTCTGCTTTGTGGAAAGTTACTTTTTCCAGGGGGAACAAATAGTTCCTTTGGAGGTGACTACAACTATTTGAATACAGATCCTCAAACATGGCAAAAAAATGTTTTTTAACTATTCGAATACACATCTGAGAAAGAGATTACTTTGATTCAAGAGTCCCTATGGCTCAAGTCCTGTTCCCCGCGCTCAAGTCTGAGTCACTGAGTTTACATTAAGTCAAAATAAAAGTCCTTTATTCAGTCAGATGTAGAGACAAGAGGAATTTAGTCAATACATTATTTGCTTTGCCTTTCTTTCTGTGCCACCAAATGTTTGCATGTAGGCTACTGGTAATGTTACCAGGGCCATGTTCAGTTAGAAAAACATTCTCAAACGTTGCAAAATAGAAATTCCATGAATAGAGCCAATGTTATTCCTTATTCAACATGTCAGAGGCATGTTTGTTCTACATAGCATATTTCTATCTGAACATTCCAAAACCTTGCGTCCCTGCTGAAGGGCTAGAATCTAGCTACAGGTGGGGGCCAATCGACTACAGGCGGGGGCCATTCGACTACAGGCGGGGGCCATTCGACTACAGGCGGGGGCCATTCGACTACAGGCGGGGGCCATTCGACTACAGGCGGGGGCCATTCGACTACAGGCGGGGCCATTCGACTACAGGCGGGGGCCATTCGACTACAGGCGGGGCCATTCGACTACAGGCGGGGGCCATTCGACTACAGGCGGGGGCCATTCGACTACAGGCGGGGGCCATTCGACTACAGGCGGGGGCCATTCGACTACAGGCGGGGGCCATTCGACTACAGGCGGGGGCCATTCGACTACAGGCGGGGGCCATTCGACTACAGGCGGGGGCCATTCGACTACAGGCGGGGCCATACTAGATGAGGGCCAGACGAGATGAGGGACTGACCTTGATGAGCATGAACCTCTGCATGGGCTCGTACCACTGTAGCAGGACTATCCCAGACTGCAGCGCTCCACACAGGTACTTATGGCCCGTATAGGGGTTCCTCACTGTGAGAGGAGAGATATGAAAGACAAAAGGACAAGGTTGGACAACGTAGGACAAGGGATAGGAGAGATAACAGCATGGCTTCTCTCACTGTTAAGACGGGGAGTTTCTTATCTAGTCTAAACTGACCACAGGCAACAAGAACAAGTGGTTGAGGGGGTACAGCTGCTCTAGGACCTAGACAGTGGTTGAGGGGGTACAGCTGCTCTAGGAACTAGACAGTGGTTGAGGGGGTACAGCTGCTCTAGGAACTAGACAGTGGTTGAGGGGGTACAGCTGCTCTAGGACCTAGACAGTGGCTGAGGGGGTACAGCTGCTCTAGGACCTAGACAGTGGCTGAGGGGGTACAGCTGCTCTAGGACCTAGACAGTGGCTGAGGGTACAGCTGCTCTAGGACCTAGACAGTGGCTGAGGGTACAGCTGCTCTAGGACCTAGACAGTGGTTGAGGGGTACAGCTGCTCTAGGAACTAGACAGTGGCTGAGGGGTACAGCTGCTCTAGGAACTAGACAGTGGTTGAGGGGTACAGCTGCTCTAGGACCTAGACAGTGGTTGAGGGTACAGCTGCTCTAGGACCTAGACAGTGGTTGAGGGGGTACAGCTGCTCTAGGAACTAGACAGTGGTTGAGGGGTACAGCTGCTCTAGGAACTAGACAGTGGCTGAGGGTACAGCTGCTCTAGGAACTAGACAGTGGCTGAGGGGTACAGCTGCTCTAGGAACTAGACAGTGGTTGAGGGGTACAGCTGCTCTAGGAACTAGACAGTGGTTGAGGGGGTACAGCTGCTCTCGGACCTAGACAGTGGCTGAGGGTACACAGCTGATCTAGGAACTAGACAGTAGTTGAGGGGTACAGCTGCTCTAGGACCTAGACAGTGGTTGAGGGGGTACAGCTGCTCTAGGAACTAGACAGTGGTTGAGGGGGTACAGCTGCTCTAGGAACTAGACAGTGGCTGAGGGGGTACAGCTGCTCTAGGAACTAGACAGTGGCTGAGGGGGTACAGCTGCTCTAGGAACTAGACAGTGGTTGAGGAGGTACAGCTGCTCTCGGACCTAGACAGTGGTTGAGGGGGTACAGCTGCTCTAGGAACTAGACAGTGGTTGAGGGGGTAAGGCTGCTCTCGTATAGTAAACGTACCAATGCAGCACTTGTGACAGCCCTTTGTGTCCGGGATCTTGGTGGTCAAGGCAAACCTCCTGCAGAGAGAGAACAGCCAGTCAGGATCAACACACAGTCATATAGTGATTGGAGAGTGGTGTAGAAATAGAACGACTAGACCGGGAACATCCCCCCCAGACCACTGCAGTTTGACTAGAGGCTCATGATCGTATTATTATTTCTATCATTTTAGTGGTGATCTGTAAGGTGAAGAGAATAGGTCCCTCTCTCTCACCGGGGATCCAATAGAATAGGTCCCTTCCTCTCACCGGGTATCCAATAGAATAGGTCCCTCCCTCTCACCAGGGAACCAATAGAATAGGCCCCCCTCTCTCACCGGGGATCCAATAGGTCCCTCTCTCTCACCGGGGAACCAATAGAATAGGTCCCTCTCTCTCACCGGGTATCCAATAGAATAGGTCCCTCTCTCTCACCGGGTATCCAATAGAATAGGTCCCTCTCTCTCACCGGGTATCCAATAGAATAGGTCCCTCTCTCTCACCGGGTATCCAATAGAATAGGTCCCTCTCTCTCACCGGGTATCCAATAGAATAGGTCCCTCTCTCTTTTCGGGGAACCAATAGAAAAGGTCACTCTCTCTCACCGGGGAACCAATAGAATAGGTCCCTCTCTCTCACCGGGGAACCAATAGAATAGGTCCCTCTCTCTCACCAGGGAACCAATAGAATAGGTCCCTCCCTCTCACCATGGATCCAATAGAATAGGTCCCTCCCTCTCACCAAGGATCCAATAGAATAGGTCCCTCTCTCTTACCGGGGAACCAATAGAATAGGTCCCTCTCTCTTACTGGGGAACCAATAGAATAGGTCCCTCTCTCTCACCAGGGATCCAATAGAATAGGTCCCTCCCTCTCACCATGGATCCAATAGAATAGGTCCCCCTCTCTCACCGGGGATCCAATACAATAGGTCCCTCTCTCTCACCGGGGAACCAATAGAATAGGCCCCCCTCTCACCGGGGAACCAATAGAATAGGTCCCTCTCTCTTTTCGGGGAACCAATAGAAAAGGTCACTCTCTCTCACCGGGGAACCAATAGAATAGGTCCCTCTCTCTCACCGGGGAACCAATAGAATAGGTCTCTCTCTCTCTCACCGGAGATCCAATAGGTCTCTCTCTCTCACCGGGGATCCAATAGAATAGGTCCCTCTCTCTCACCGGGGAACCAATAGAATAGGTCCCTCTCTCTCACCAGGGAACCAATAGAATAGGTCCCTCCCTCTCACCGGGGAACCAATTAAAACAAGTGAGTCAGAGGATGTAGTGTGTGCGTGTCTCACCTAGGTAAGATCTTGTCTGGGAAGCGGTGTGTCTGGAACTGAGAGGCGAGGCCAGGTTTCTTCAGCTGCTCAAACAGCCCAATCAGGTTGTGAGAGTACAGCTGGAAGGTCTTTCCTGTGATCACATATGAAACAATTTAGCATCACATTATAAGACTAACACTTATAAGTCCCAAATGGAACCCTATTCCCTATATAGCGCACTACTTTAGACCAAATGGCACCCTATTCCCTATATAGTGCACTACTTTAGACCAAATGGAACCCTGTTCCGTATATAGTGCACTACTTAGGCCCAAATGGCACCCTATTCCCTATATAGTGCACTACTTTAGACCAAATGGAACCCTATTCCCTATATGGTGCACTACTTAGGCCCAAATGGCACCCTATTCCCTACAGGGCTCTGGTCAGAAGTAGTGCACTATATGATAAATAATGTGTCCTTTCTGGGGGTCACAGTCACGGTGTCCTTTCTGGGGGTCACAGACACTGTGTCCTTTCTGGGGGTCACAGACACGGTGTCCTTTCTGGGGGTCACAGACACGGTGTCCTTTCTGGGGGTCACAGACACTGTGTCCTTTCTGGGGGTCACAGACACTGTGTCCTTTCTAGAGGGGGTCACAGACCACGGTGTCCTTTCTGGGGGTCACAGACACTGTGTCCTTTCTGGGGTCACAGACACGGTGTCCTTTCTGGGGTGACACGGTGTGGGGTCACAGACACGGTGTCCTTTCTGGGGTCACAGACACGGTGTCCTTTCTGGGGGTCACAGACACGGTGTCCTTTCTGGGGGTCACAGACACGGTGTCCTTTCTGGGGGTCACAGACACGGTGTCCTTTCTGGGGGGGTCACAGACACGGTGTCCTTTCTGGGGGTCACAGACACGGTGTCCTTTCTGGGGGTCACAGACACGGTGTCCTTTCTGGGGGTCACAGACACGGTGTCCTTTCTGGGGGTCACAGACACAGTGTCCTTTCTGGGGGTCACAGACACGGTGTCCTTTCTGGGGGTCACAGACACGGTGTCCTTTCTGGGGGTCACAGACACAGTGTCCTTTCTGGGGTCACAGACACTGTGTCCTTTCTGGGGGTCACAGACACGGTGTCCTTTCTGGGGGTCACAGACACGGTGTCCTTTCTGGGGGTCACAGACACTGTGTCCTTTCTGGGGGTCACAGACACGGTGTCCTTTCTGGGGTCACAGACACGGTGTCCTTTCTGGGGGTCACAGACACGGTGTCCTTTCTGGGCTCACAGTCATCTCACTGCGTTTTACGACATCCCGTTATAGTGGAACGAACCAAAGACAACACTGAGATATATCCTCTTTCCATCCTTCGATCTATGGCAGACGCATGCTATTTACAAGTGTAGATGTATACATCACCAACAGAAAATTAGTTTTAAGGAGCCAGCGTGAAATTATATGCACTTTTAATCTTAATATAAAGTGCTAGGACGGGTGCTAGCTTGGTGTTTCGATAGGGGTAAAGAGTTACAACATTTTGCAACTTTCCCAAAATATCCAGGTTTCCTGAAATCCGAGTTGGAAGATTCCTGACTTCCTGTTTATCCCATTCTAATTCCAGGAATCTCCTAACTAGGATTTCTGGAAAACATGGAATTTTGGAGAAATGTACATATTTTTTGGTTATTTTTCTTTGTAATTTTTTTACACCATTTTTTTGTGACATCCAATTGCTAGTTATGCTCTTGTCGTCGCTGCAACTCCCCAACAGTCTTGGGAGAGAGAGAGAGAGAGAGAGAGAGAGAGGGGCGAAGGTCGAGACATGCGTCCTCCGAAAGATAAACTTGCTGCTTCTTAACACACAACTCATTTAACCCGGGAAGTCGTTGTGGCAATGTGAAGGTGGAAACACCGTTTGACTGAAGACCGGAAGTCAGCTTGCAGATGCCTGGCTTTCCACAAGGAGTTGCTAGAGCGTGATGAGCCAAGGAAAACCCCGCCGGTCAAACCCTCCCCTAACCCGGACGGTGGGATCGAACCCCAGGCTGTAGTGGCGCCTCAGCACTGCGATGCCTCAGAATGTCGCCACTCAGGAGGCCAGAATTTTTAGAAACTTGATGTAATCTTGCAACTCTAGTTATGGGTAAAATACAATACAGGGTTGTAAATGTGACAATGATGATGATTACCTTCTGATGAAGCCGGGTTAATAGAATACCAAAATCAAGCCAGACCAGAGAAGAGAGCAGAGGAGGAGGTGAGAAAGGAGGGACAGAGTCCAAGAGGAAGAGAGGACAAGAAATCAGAGATTACATTTACTCTGAGCCGAGGCATAGCCTACTTTACAAACTTTATGGTAGGATACACACAACAGTACAATTAAGTTTACCTAGTAGTAATTTACAATAAGAAAGAAACGCTTACTTTCACTTTCTTACAACAGAGCGGCGTGTAGAGAAATTCAACAGGGGTTAAAACACAGATATAACACACATGGTACAGAGTAGAGGCCTTCACGGGCCCATAAAATAAATTAACCTGGGGCTTTCCCTCCAGACCCAATATGCATAATTACTATAAATGTTTTATATAGAAACCCCATTCCCAACGGACAACGAGGCCCGTTCCAGTATAGACCTGGTCGGATGTGAGAGAGATTTGTGAGGGAAGCAGCAGAAAAGCCAATTTTTTTTAGGCTACTTTATTTACCGGAGCTGATAAAGTGAGATGGGAGGAAGTAGAAAGGGGTGAGGCTGGGGTCGTGCTGTGAGATGGGAGGAAGTAGAAAGTGGTGAGGCTGGGGCCGTGCTGTGGGATGGGAGGAAGTAGAAAGTGGTGAGGCTGGGGCCGTGCTGTGGGATGGGAGGAAGTAGAAAGTGATGAGGCTGGGGTCGTGCTGTGAGATGGGAGGAAGTAGAAAGTGGTGAGGCTGGGGTCGTGCTGTGAGATGGGAGGAAGTAGAAAGTGGTGAGGCTGGGGTCGTGCTGTGAGATGGGAGGAAGTAGAAAGTGGTGAGGCTGGGGTGGTGCTGTGAAGGATGGGAGGAAGTAGAAAGTGGTGAGGCTGGGGTCGTGCTGTGGGATGGGAGGAAGTAGAAAGTGGTGAGGCTGGGGTCGTGCTGTGAGATGGGAGGAAGTAGAAAGTGGTGAGGCTGGGGTCGTGCTGTGAGATGGGAGGAAGTAGAAAGTGGTGAGGCTGAGGTCGTGCTGTGAGATGGGAGGAAGTAGAAAGTGGTGAGGCTGGGGTCGTGCTGTGAGATGGGAGGAAGTAGAAAGTGGTGAGGCTGGGGTCGTGCTGTGAGATGGGAGGAAGTAGAAAGTGGTGAGGCTGGGGTCGTGCTGTGAGATGGGAGGAAGTAGAAAGTGGTGAGGCTGGGGTCGTGCTGTGAGATGGGAGGAAGTAGAAAGTGGTGAGGCTGGGGTCGTGCTGTGAGATGGGAGGAAGTAGAAAGTGGTGAGGCTGGGGTCGTGCTGTGAGATGGGGAGGAAGTAGAAAGTGGTGAGGCTGGGTCGTGCTGTGAGATGGGAGGAAGTAGAAAGTGGTGAGGCTGGGGTCGTGCTGTGGGATGGGAGGAAGTAGAAAGTGGTGAGGCTGGGGTCGTGCTGTGAGATGGGAGGAAGTAGAAAGTGGTGAGGCTGGGGTCGTGCTGTGAGATGGGAGGAAGTAGAAAGTGGTGAGGCTGGGGTCGTGCTGTGAGATGGGAGGAAGTAGAAAGTGGTGAGGCTGGGGTCGTGCTGAGATGGGAGGAAGTAGAAAGTGGTGAGGCTGGGGTCGTGCTGTGGGATGGGAGGAAGTAGAAAGTGGTGAGGCTGGGGTCGTGCTGTGTGTTTAAGCTACCGTGAGTGTGAGCAAGTGACACGAGGAACAGGGGAGGGAGGAAGAGACAGCAACAGAGCCGACTTACGCTACAGCTTCCATAGCTAGGTTATTTATCATGCAATATGATTACGTAGTACCTGTCTTGCCTGGATCAAACTGGGAGAAGCTAGTTAAGCTAACTAGCTAGCTAGGCTAATTGAGGTTGCATGTACTTTCTGGTCCGACACAGTTACAAACAAACAACGACTCCATTCAGAATATAAAGTAGCAGTCTACCTGTTGGCTCTTGGTCATTCTAGCCTAACTTTTAATTCCATAATTTTCATTCCATCTTCCATTGATTAGATATCTCCTAACTTTTGCCCCACACGGAGGCTCTATGACTGTAGTCTGACTTGTGATTGACCAAGAAAACGTTACACGTGCCACTCTCGTGAAACGCAAGAGTTAGCGGCATAAATTACACATACCCATGAGAAACAGATCCGATCCAGACCAGTGATATTATTTTACAATTCTGTATCCGGATCTGCTCGGGTCTCGGGTACAGGTGGATGCGTGAAGACCTCTACTACAGATGAGCTATATAGAGTTGAAGCCGGAAGTTTACATACACCTTAGCCAAATACATTTAAACTCTGATTTTCACAATTCCTGACATTTAATCCTAGTAAAGATTCCCTGTCTCAGGTCAGTTAGGATCACCACTTTATTTGAAGAATGTGGAATGTCAGAATAATAGTAGAAAGAATTATTTATTTCAGCTTTAAATTTATTTAATCACATTCCCAGTGGGTCAGAAGTTTACATACACTAAATTAGTATTTGTTAGCATTGCCTTTAAACTGCTTAACTTGGGTCAAACATTTTGGGTAGCCTTCCACAAGCTTCCCACAATAAGTTGGGTGAATATTGGCCCATTCCCCTGACAGAGCTGGTGTAACTGAGTCAGGTTTGTTGGCCTCCTTGCTCTTTTCTTCAATTCTGCCCACAAATTTTCTATAGGATTGAGGTCAGGGCTTTGTGATGGCCACTCCAATACCTTGGCTTTGTTGCTGTTGTCCTGAAGCCATTTCACCACAACTTTGAAAGTATGCTTGGGATCATTGTCCATTTGGAAGACCCATTTGCAACCAAGCTTTAACTTCCTGACTGATGTCTTGAGATGCTGCTTCAATATATCCACATAATTTTCCTCTTCCCTCATGATGCCATCTATTTTGTGAAGTACACCAGTCCCTCCTGAAGCAAAGCACCCCACAACATGATACTGCCACCCCGTGCTTCACGGTTGGAATGTTGTTCTGCTGGCTTGCAAGCCTCCCCCTTTTCGATCGAAACATAACTATGGTCATTATGGCCAAACAGTTCTATTTTTGTTTCATCAGACCAGAGGACATTTCTGCAAAAAGTATGATCTTTGTCCCCATGTGCAGTTGCAAACTGTAGTCTGGGATTTTTTATGGCGGTTTTGGAGCAGTGGCTTCTTCCTTGCTGGTGGCCTTTCAAGTTACATCGATATAGAACTCGTTTTACTGTGGATATAGATACTTTTGTACCCGTTTCCTCCAGCATCTTCACAAGGTCCTTTGCTGTTGTTCTGGGATTGATTTGCACTATTCGCACCAAAGAATACGTTCATCTCTAGAGACAAGAACGTGTCTCCTTCCTGAGCGGTATGACGGCTCCGTGGTCCCATGGTGTTTATACTTAAGTACTATTGTTTGTACAGATGAACGTGGTGTCTTCAAGAGTTTGGGAATTGCTCCCAAGGATGAACCAGACTCGCGGAGGTCTACAATTTGTTTTCTGCGGTCTTGGCTGATTTCTTTTGATTTTCCCATGATGTCAAGCAAAGAGGCACTGAGTTTGAAAGTAGGCCTTGAAATACATCCACAGGTACATCTCCAATTGACTCAAATTATGTCAAATGATTTGAGTAAATGTAATGTAAATGTAAATGTAAATGTAAATAGCCTATCAGAAGCTTCTAAAGCCATGACATCATTTTCTGGAATTTTCCAAGCCGTTTAAAGGCACAGTCAACGTAGTGTATGTAAACTTCTGACCCACTGGAATTGTGATATAATTCACTGTAAGTTAAATAATCTGTCTGTAAACAATTGTTGGAAAAAAGACTTGTGTCATGCACAAATTAGATGTCCTAACCGACTTGCCCAAACTAAAGTTTTGCTAACAAGAAATTTGTGGAGTGGTTGAAAAACGAGTTTTAATGACTCCAACCTAAGTGTATGTAAACTTCCGACATCAACTGTACATTGGGACATGCATAAACTAACTACAATGAGTCTTTCTCAGAGAATGTGGTTCAACTCTACTTTCAGGTCTTGCACGATATATACACAAGAGTATGTGGACACCCCTTTAAATTAGTGGATTCGGCCATTTCAGCCACAATCGTTGCTGACAGATGTATAAAATCGAGCACACAGCCATGCAATCTCCACAGACAAACATTGGCAGTAGAATGGCTCAGTGACATTCCTTTCCAACAGGTCAGTTAATCAAATGTCTGCCCTGCTAGAGCTCCCCCGGTCAACTGTAAGTGCTGTTATTGTGAAGTGGAAACGTCTAGGAGCAACAACGGCTCAGCCGCAAAGTGGTAGGCCACACAAGCTCTCAGAACGGGACCGCCGAATGCTGAAGCGTGTCCTCGGTTGCAACACTCACTGCCGGGTTCCAAACTGCCTCTGGAAGCAACGTCAGCACAAGAACTGTTCGTCAGGAGCTTCATGAAATGGGTTTCCATGGCCGAGCAGCCGCACACAAGCCTAAGATCACCATGTGCAATGCCAAGCTTCGGCTGGAATCGTGTAAAGCTCGCCGCCATTTGGACTCTTAAGCAGTGGAAACGCGTTCTCTGGAGTGATGTATCACGCCTCACCACCTGGCAGTCCAACGAATGAATCTGGGTTTGGCGGGTGTCAGGAGAATGGTACCTGGCCCAATGCAGTGCCAACTGTCAAGTTTGGTGGGGGAAGAATTAACGGTCTGTATCTGTCCTGTTTTCCAAGGTTTGGGCAAGGTTTCGGCAAGGCCCCTTAGTTCCAGTGAAGGGAAATCTTAATGCTCCAGTATACAATGACATTCTAGATGAATCTGTACATCCAACTTTCTAGCAACAGTTTGGGGAAGGCCCTTTCCTGTTTCAGCATGACAATGTCCCCGTGCACAAAGCGAGGTCCATACAGAAATGGTTTGTTGAGATCGGTGTGGAGGAACTTAACTGGCCTGCACAGAGCCCTGACCTCAACCCCATCGAACATCCTTTGGGATGAATAGGAACCTGGCCTAATCTCCCAAACATCAGTGTCCGACCTCACTAATGCTCTTGCGGCTGAATGGAAGCAAGTCCCCGCAGCAATGTTCCAACATCTAGTGGAAAGCCTTCCCAGAAGAGTGGAGGCTGTTATAGCAGCAATGTTCCAACATCTAGTGGAAAGCCTTCCCAGAAGAGTGGAGGCTGTTATAGCAGCAATGTTCCAACATCTAGTGGAAAGCCTTCCTAGAAGAGTGGAGGCTGTTATAGCAGCAATGTTCAACATCTAGTGGAAAGCCTTCCCAGAAGAGTGGAGGCTGTTATAGCAGCAATGTTCCAACATCTAGTGGAAAGCCTTCCCAGAAGAGTGGAGGCTGTTATAGCAGCAATGTTCCAACATCTAGTGGAAAGCCTTCCCAGACAAGTGGAGGCTGTTTTAGCAGCAAAGGGTGGGGGGGGACCAACTCCATATTATAATGGCCACGATTTCTGAATGAGATGTTAAGACGAGTAGGTGTCCACATACTTTTGGTCATGAGGTGTATCATCGGCCCAAACTATCTACATTTCTACTGCAACCAGGATTCTTCACAACCACAGGTCAATGTAAAAAACGCCATATTTATTCCACACAGCAGTAGGCCATAAAACACAGGACTCACAATAATATGCAGTCAAGCACTTCTTTAGATTACTTGTTGGTTATTACTGCATTGTCGGAACTAGAAGCACAAGCATTTCGCTACACTCGCATTAACATCTGCTAACCATGTGTATGTGACAAATAAATTAGATTTGATTTGATTTCTTATAAAGGGTTTTTTAATCCAAAAGCTTCTAACCTTCCTGCTACTTCTGCGTCTATAGATAGCTATGAGGTGATTGTATTTACGGTATGGTGTGTAGATGCCAGGTAATGGCATTGTTCCTGTGGAATAGTTATGAGGTAATGGTATTTCCAGTCAGATAACAACAAAACTAAGCTGCAGGTTATCATGGCACCATCTCCAGCAGCTGGCTGTGATTGATACCGGCCTTTCAAGACTGCAGGTTGTTGTTGATACCTGTATCTGTCCTACCGACTCACCTGACAGAGACAGCAGGTTGTTGTTGATACCCGTATCTGTCCTACTGACTCACCTGACAGAGACAGCAGGTTGTTGTTGATACCTGTATCTGTCCTACTGACTCACCTGACAGAGACAGCAGGTTGTTGTTGATACCTGTATCTGTCCTACTGACTCACCTGACAGAGACAGCAGGTTGTTGTTGATACCCGTATCTGTCCTACTGACTCACCTGACAGAGACAGCAGGTTGTTGTTGATACCCGTATCTGTCCTACTGACTCACCTGACAGAGACAGCAGGTTGTTGTTGATACCCGTATCTGTCCTACTGACTCACCTGACAGAGAGAGCAGGTTGTTGTTGATACCCGTATCTGTCCTACTGACTCACCTGACAGAGACAGCAGGTTGTTGTTGATACCCGTATCTGTCCTACTGACTCACCTGACAGAGACAACAGGTTGTTGTTGATACCTGTATCTGTCCTACTGACTCACCTGACAGAGACAGCAGGTTGTTGTTGATACCCGTATCTGTCCTACTGACTCACCTGACAGAGACAGCAGGTTGTTGTTGATACCCGTATCTGCCCTACTGACTCACCTGACAGAGACAGCAGGTTGTTGTTGATACCCGTATCTGCCCTACTGACTCACCTGACAGAGACAGCAGGTTGTTGTTGATACCCGTATCTGTCCTACTGACTCACCTGACAGAGACAGCAGGTTGTTGTTGATACCCGTATCTGTCCTACTGACTCACCTGACAGAGACAGCAGGTTGTTGTTGATACCCGTATCTGCCCTACTGACTCACCTGACAGAGACATCAGGTTGTTGTTGATGATGTAGAGCCAGGTACACTTCCTGGGGAACAGCTAGAAGGCGAACATAACACAACAAAGGACAGATTCAGATCTACAGTAACTAAGAGGTTAAAAATGAGTGGAGCCATGTTTATAGCTATATTGATTAAGGATGGGGCATCTTTCGCTTTCAAGACGATTTGTATCGAGCTCCCATACAATACAGCAATAACACGTTTTAGTTTGAAACGTAATTTACAAAACAGCTATGACCATAGCCAATGAATATACAGCAAAACTTCGTCTTTCACCTCCCATCTCCAAATCAAATGGTTTTGACAAGTTTTCAAGTGCCTCACCAAAAGTAAATCGCTGTCCTCGTTATGAAATTATCAACTTTTACCCTGTACAGTGGGGAGAACAAGTATTTGATACACTGCTGATTTTGCGGGCTTTCCTACCGACAAAGCATGTAGAGGTCTGTAATTTGTTATCAAATCGGTACACTTCAACGGTGAGAGACGGAATCTAAAACAAAAACCCAGAAAATCACATTGTAGGATTTTTAAGTAATTAATTTGCATTTTATTGCATGACATAAGTATTTGCTACATCAGAAAAGCAGAACTTAATATTTGGTACAGAGACCATACGTTTCCTGTAGTTCTTGACCAGGTTTGCATACACTGCAGCAGGGATTTTGGCCCAGTCCTCCATACAAACCTTCAGGTTTCCGGGCTGTCGCTGGGCAATACGGACTTTCAGCTCCCTCCAAAGATTTTCTATTGGGTGCAGGTCTGGAGACTGGCTAGGCCATTTCAGGACCTTGGGATGCTTCTTACGGAGCTTAGTTGCCCTGGCTGTGTGTTTCGGGTCGTTGTTATGCTGGAAGACCCATCTTCAATGCTCTTACTGAGGGATACATGGCCCCATCCATCCTCCCCTCAATACAGTGCAGTCATCCTGTCCCCTTTGCAGAAAAGCATCCCCAAAGAATGATGTTTCCACCTCCATGCTTCACGGTTGGGATGGTGTTCTTGGGGTTGTACTCATCCTTCTTCCTCCAAACACGGCGAGTGGAGTTCAGACCAAAAAGCCCTATTTTTGTCTCATCAGACCACATGACCTTCTCCCATTCCTCCTCTGGATCATCCAGATGGTCATTGGCAAACTTCAGACGGGCCTGGACATGCGCTGGCTTGAGCAGGGGGACCTTGTGTGTGCTACAGGATTTTAATCCATGACGGCGTAGTGTGTTACTAATGGTTTTCTTGGTGGTCCCAGCTCTCTTCAGGTCATTAACCAGGTAATGCCGTGTAGTTCTGGGCTGATCCCTCACCTTCCTCATGATCATTGATGCCCCACGAGGTGAGATCTTGCATGGAGCCCAAGACCGAGGGTGATTGACCTTTATCTTGAACTTCTTCCACTTTCTAATAATTGAGCCAACAGTTGTTGCCTTCTCACCAAGCTGCTTGCCTATTCTCCTGTAGCCCATTCCAGCCTTGTGCAGGTCTACAATTTTATCCCTGATGTCCTAACACAGCTCTCTGGTCTTGGCCATTGTGGAGAGGTTGGAGTCTGTTTGATTGAGTGTGTGGACAGGTGTCTTTTATACAGGTAACGAGTTCAAACAGGTGCAGTTAATACAGGTACTGAGTGGAGAACAGGAGGGCTTCTTAAATAAAAACTAACAGGTCTGTGAGAGCCAGAATTCTTACTGGTTGGTAGGTGATCAAATACTTATGTCATGCAATAAAATGCTAATTAATTACTTAAAAATCATACAATGTGATTTTCAGGATTTTTGTTTTAGATTCTGTCTCTCACAGTTGAAGTGTACCTATGATAAAAATTACAGACCTCTACATGCTTTGTAAGTAGGAAAACCTGCAAAATCGGCAGTGTATCAAATACTTGTTCTCCCCACTGTATATCTAAAAATGACCATAATTATTTACAGAGTATATAAAACATTAGGAACACCTGCTCTTTCCATGACAGACTGACCAGGTGAATCCAGGTGAAAGATATGATCCCTTATTTATGTCACTTGTTAAATCCACTTCTATCAGTGTAGATGAAGGGGATGAGACAGGTTAAATAATATTTTTTTTAAGCATTGTGACAATTGTGAATGTGTGCCATTTCAGAGGGTGAAGTGCCTTTTAACGGGTTACGGTAGTAGGTGCCATGCGCACCGGTCAAGAACTGCAACGCCGTGGTGGGAAAAGTACAACAGTTTCAAAAAAGATCCCTTAAAGATCCCTTAATAGAAATGACTCAAGTGAAAGTCACCCAGTAAAATACTACTTGAATAAAAGTCTCAAAGTATTTGGTTTTAAATGTACTTTAAGTATCAAAAGTAAATGGAATTGAGTATTAAAAATATAAACCATTTCAAATTCCTTATATTAAGCAAACCAGACGGTACAATTTTGTATATTTAAAAAATAATTATTGACAGATAGCCAGGGCACACCAACATAATTTCAGCGCCGCAAAGCTGGGGTACAGCGCGCCGTTTGATTTCGGCTACTGACTTCGCCCGGGGTTTTGTCAAGAGAGAACCCGAACCCGTGGGCAGTCTGGGTGAGAAGGAGTTCTCTGACTATCTGTTCAACAAGTCTCAGGAGATTGAGCCTCGCAACTGCAAGCAGCCGCCACGATTCGTAAGATTCATTTATCTGTATCGTCCGTCAGGCGATGATCAGTTCTATATCAGTAAAAATAAATGGAGCAGGAAGATGAAAAGTAATGAGAAACATTTTTAAATTGGAATTTCAGATGACTTCAAATGCTCACACACAGACTTTTCCCTAGCTAGCTAGCTACCAAACGAAATCTAGTTAGCTACCAAGCTAAAGCTCGCTAGCTGCTAAGCTAAAGCAAGCTACCAAGCTAAAGCTAGTTAGCTGCCGCAGAAGTTGCTAATAACATCTTTATCAAAAGATATTTGCAAACATTTTTAATCCTGCTCGTTCGATCCTGATCTTATTTCAAAATGCTCACACACAGACCTTTCCCCGATTCGGTCTAACAAATAATGCCTCATTACCAACGTGCTATTGTGAACACGTCGTTCGTGGCCGGTGTTTGCTTGTTTGCAGACTTTTATTTTTTTGCGTTACATGCAGTGAGCACACTGAAGGAGAGTTACGCGAAATGTATTTAATTTTTTTCTGAAGGTTTTTTTTTTTTTTTTTTTACCTTTATTTAACCAGGCAAGTCAGTTAAGAACAAATTCTTATTTTCAATGACGGCCTAGGAACAGTGGGTTAACTGCCTGTTCAGGGGCAGAACGACAGATTTGTACCATGTCAGCTCGGGGGTTTGAACTTGCAACCTTCCGGTTACTAGTCCAATGCTCTACCCACTAGGCTACCCTGCCGCCTAGTGGTGGGTCATATACGAGCTCAACGTTTTTAGTGAACCGGCGGTTTCAAAACATTTTCTGACCGACGCACGCTACATTTGGATCGGTTTTGGGAATACACTTGTATCTTAAACTTTAGGAATCGGGGACCCATGCGTGAATCGTTCCTTCCCTAATATTTCTTAGTGCTGTGCCTACCACCGCATTAAAGACTACAGACGATAATATGTGTTATCAGTTTGGTCCTATATGTTTATGTTTACAAGTTTTATTAGTGTCAAAACGGAAGTTATCCTCGACATGTGCAACCCATGTGTTTCCTACCTGTTCCATGGTGGCTTCATGCAGCTCATTCAGGTTGAGGGTATAGATCCCATCCTCTGTCCCAAATATAAGGTATTGGTCTGGAAAACAGTAGAAACATATTGAATTGTCTGTGACACATATTCACTCTCTCTAACACGTGTGTGTGTGTACAGTAGTTTGTGTGTACAGTAGTTTGTGTGTGTGTGTGTGTGTACAGTAGTTTGTGTGTGTGTGTGTGTGTGTGTATGTGTTACCTTTGGTATCTGGGTGTATCCACGACGTGGCACAGTTGATTTTCAGTGGACAGCCATCAAACACCTTGGAGAAACAGGCTCCCATCTAGAGTAGTGGATGACACAAATATCAACAAACTGGGGATCAGAGAGAGTTCACCACCCAAAGTTGGTCTGGAAAATGGTAACCACAGACGTCATTCTGACCAGAGACGACATTCTGACCAGAGACGACATTCTGACCAGAGACGACATTCTGACCAGAGACGACATTCTGACCAGACGACCAGCAACCAGAGACGACCAGCCGCACAGCAACCAGAGACGACCAGCAACCAGAGACGACCAGCCGCACGGCAACCAGAGACGACCAGCAACTAGAGACGACCAGCAACCAGAGACGACCAGCAACCAGAGACGACCAGCCGCACAGCAACCAGAGACGACCAGCAAGCAGAGACGACCAGCAAGCAGAGACGACCAGCAACCAGAGACGACCAGCAACCAGAGACGACCAGCCGCACAGCAACCAGAGACGACCAGCAAGCAGAGACGACCAGCAAGCAGAGGCGACCAGCAAGCAGAGGCGACCAGCAAGCAGAGACGACAGCAAGCAGAGGCGACCAGCAAGCAGAGACGACCAGCCGCACAGTTGGAGTCGGTTCAGTCGAACCACAGACTACATAGATTATCATATCAATACATCAGACATAGTTTAACCCATCCACCAGGAAGGAATGTGTTCTGCTGGGGGTACAATGGAGCTAAATAATAAAAGATCATCAAGGACAACAACCACCCGAGCCACTGCCTGTTCACCCCGCTATCATCCAGAAGGCGAGGTCAGTACAGGTACATCAAAGCAGGGACCGAGAGACTGAAAAACAGCTTCTATCTCGAGGCCATCAGACTGTTAAACAATCACCACTAACACAGAGAGGCTGCTGCCTACAGACAGACATGAAATCGTTGGACACTAAACAAATGGATTTTATACCATCTATGGCATCTCGTCTATGCCGGTCAGCCATCGCTCATACATATATTTATATTTACATATTCTTATTCCAACCCTTTACCTAGATTTGTGTGTATTAGGTAGTTGTTGTGGAATTGTTAGATATTACTACACTGATGGAACTAGAAGCACAAGCATTTCGCTACACTCTCAATAACATCTGCTAACCATGTGACCAATACCATCTGCTAACCACGTGTATGTGACAAATACCATCTGCTAACCATGTGACCAATACCATCTGTTAACCACGTGTATGTGACCAATACCGTCTGCTAACCACATGTATGTGACCAATACCATCTGCTAACCACGTGTATGTGACAAAATACAATTTGATCGAGGGATGACACAAAGTCTGTGTTCAAAATGGCACCCTATTCCCTATGTAGTGTTGTACTTCTTGGGCTCTGGTCAAAAGTAGTGCACTGATCAAGGGAATAGGGGTGCCCATTGGGGCACCTGAGAACTGGAATCCACGTGGGTCACTCACCAGGACTTTAGGAGTGGGGGCAGGCCGTTGATAGCTGGCTTCTGTAGGAGAAACAAATAAACCACACATCAGACCGGAGGACATACGAAGAAAACAACAACTATGGTTTGATCCGAGCTGGTTTGCCAAGCACCGTTTTTAAAATGTTCATCTGTTGACTTCAAGCAACCTTTTTTTGTTTTTAAGCAAGTTGTGATTAAAATCCATTGTGATTTAATTATGTCAATACAGCGGTTAGCTAGCGGAGGAAGTATTGAGTGTTGTGTCGGTACGCTTAGCTAGCTACCATAGCCTACATTGCATATGGAGTGAGACTGGTTCATGACATTTAATGTTTTTTTGTTGTCACTCCCGTTGGCTCCCCTAGGTAAGGGGCGCGTGCTCTTCGATTGAAGTTGTTGGCCACTGACGAGCATTGCGATACTACAAGTAGAATATGGGGCGGCAGGGTAGCCTAGTGGTTAGAGTGTTGGACTAGTAAACGAAAGGTTGTGAGTTCAAACCCCCGAGCTGACAAGGTACAAATCTGTCGTTCTGCCCTTGAACAGGCAGTTAACCCACTGTTCCCAGGCCGTCATTGAAAATAAGAATTTGTTCTTAACTGACCTGCCTGGTTAAATAAAGGAAAAAATTAAATATGTAGGTTCGGCTCTACCGGGTCGGCACGCAGTAGGGTACCACTTTTATTCTAGCAAGAGAGAAGCACCTGTCAGCAGTCAGATATTCGGTGTGTTTAATGCTTTATAAACCCAACTACTGTCTCTAACCTCAGCACCATGGTGGGGGGGCAGACAGTCGGGCTCAGTCCCAAATGGAACCCTATTCCCTATATATCTGCATGCATACATAAGTTCTCCCACTTAAAAAGATGAGGCCTGTAATTTTCATCAAAGGTCTGTCATAGTTGAAGTGTACCTATGATGAAAATTACAGGCCTCTCGTCTTTTTAAGTGGGAGAACTTGCACAATTGGTGGCTGACTAAATGCTTTTGCCCCACTGTATGTTACCTGAGGTTATATGACTGACATATTTCAATTGCTCTTTCATATACATAGTCCTAGCAAATACAATCACATAGATAAAAAGCCTCCACGGGGTAGTCTTTCTTCTCCTTCCTCTGTGGTCGGCTGGGGAGTCTTGGGACTGTCCCGTTCACACCTCCATCAGAGTCTTCAAGTTCTGGAGACAGAGACAAGTTACATTTGATATTTCCAGTAATTCAGGGTTCCGCCAGAGCTACTGCTTGGGGTTACATTTGATATTTCAGTCATTTAGGGGGTTCCGCAGAGCTACTGCTTGGGGTTACATTTGATATTTCAGTAATTTAGGGTTCCGCAGAGCTACTGCTGGGGGGCTGATATTTCAGTCATTTAGGGGTTCCGCAGAGCTACTGCTTGGGGTTACATTTGATATTTCAGTCATAGGGGTTCCGCAGAGCTACTGCTGGGGGGTTACATTTGATATTTCAGTCATTTAGGGGTTCCGCAGAGCTACTGCTTGGGGTTACATTTGATATTTCAGTCATAGGGGTTCCGCAGAGCTACTGCTGGGGGGTTACATTTGATATTTCAGTCATTTAGGGGGTTCGCAGAGCTACTGCTGGGGGTTACATTTGATATTTCAGTCATTTAGGGGGTTCCGCAGAGCTACTGCTGG
>NW_027012408.1:0-19594 GCF_036934945.1 Oncorhynchus masou masou
TCCACAATGGCCAAGATCAGAGAGCTGTGTAAGGACATCAGGCATAAAATTGTAGACCTGCACAAGGCTGGGATGGGCTATAGGACAATAGGCAAGCAGCTTGGTGAGAAGGCAACAACTGTTGGCGCAATTATTAGAAAATGGAAGAAGTTCAAGATGACGGTCAATCACCCTCGGTCTGGGGCTCCATGCAAGATCACACCTCGTGGGGCATCAATGATCATGAGGAAGGTGAGAGATGAGCCCAGAGCTACACAGCAGGACCTGGTCAATGACCTGAAGAGAGCTGGGACAACAGTCTCAAAGAAAACCATTAGTAACACACTACGTCGTCATGGATTAAAATCCTTCAGCGCACGCAAGGTCCCCCTGCTCAAGCCAGCGCATGTCCAGGCCCGTCTGAAGTTTGCCAATGACCATCTGGATGATCCAGAGGAGGAATGGGAGAAGGTCATGTGGTCTGATGAGACAAAAATAGAGCTTTTTGGTCTAAACTCCACTCGCTGTGTTTGGAGGAAGAAGAAGGATGAAGTACAACCCCAAGATCACCATCCCAACCGTGAAGCATGGAGGTGGAAACATCATTCTTTGGGGATGCTTTTCTGCAAAGGGGACAGGACGACTGCACCGTATTGAGGGGAGGATGGATGGGGCCATGTATTGCAAGATCTTGGCCAACAACCTCCTTCCCTCAGTAAGAGCATTGAAGATGTGTCGTGGCTGGGTCTTCCAGCATGACAACAACCCGAAACACACAGCCAGGGCAATTAAGGAGTGGCTCCGTAAGAAGCATCTCAAGGTCCTGGAGTGGTCTAGCCAGTCTCCAGACCTGAACCCAATAGAAATTCTTTGGAGGGAGCTGAAAGTCTGTATTGCCCAGCAACAGCCCCGAAACCTGAAGGTCTGTATGGAGGAGTGGGCCAAAATCCCTGCAGCAGTGTGTGCAGACCTGGTTAAGAACTACAGGAAATGTATGAGCTCTGTAATTCCAAACAAAGGTTTCTGTACCAAAAATGTAGTTCCGCTTTTCTGATGTATCAAATACTTATGTCATGCAATAAAATGCTAATTAATTACTTAAAAATCATACTGTGATTTTCTGGATGTTTGTTTTAGATTCCGTCTCTCACAGTTGAAGTGTACCTATGGAAAAAATGACAGACCTCTAAATGCTTTGTAAGTAGGAAAATCTGCAAAATCAGCAGTGTATCAAATACTTGTTCTCCCCACTGTATGTCAAATATTGGAGCTAAATTCTCAGCAAGATGGGACCCTGAGCACTCAAATCAAATGAGAGAATCGAAACAGCAGGTCCGGGACAAGGTGGTATGTCCGGTGATCAGGTCAGGGTTCCATAGCCGCAGGCAGAACAGTTGAAACGGCGGTTTGGCGCTTCAGTGCCTTGCCATTCACCTTCGCACCCCTGGGCCAGACTACACTCAATCGTAGGACCTACTGAAGAGACGAGTCTAGAGTAAAGACTTAAAGGTCGAGGCTGAGTCTACGTCTCACATCGATAGGCAGACCATTCCATAAAAATGGAGCTCTATTGGAGCCTCCAGCTGTTTGCTTAGAAATTCGAGGGACAATAAGGAGACCTGCATCTTGTGACCATAGCGTACGTGTAGGTGTGTACGGCAGGACCAAATCGGAGAAATAGGTAGGCGCAAGCCTATGTATTGCTTTGTAGGTTAGCAGTAAAATCTTTATCAGCCCCAGCCTTAACATGATGCCAGTATAGAGATTCTTGCACTGGAGTAATTTGATACAATTTTGGTGTTCTAATCAAGATTCCAGAAGCCGTGTTTAGCACTGAGGTTTATTTAGTGCTTTATCCGGGAAGCTAGAGAGTAAATCATTTCAGTAGTCTAATCTAGAAGTAACAAAAACTCAGATTCATTTTTCTACATTATTTTTGGAAAAAAGATTACTGACTTTTGCAATGTTACAAAGATGGAAAAAAGTTGTCCTTGAAATATTCTTGATGTGTTTGTCAAAAGAGAGATGAGGGTCCAGAGTAATGCCCGAGGAATCAAATCAAATGTATTTATGTAGCCCTTCGTGCATCAGCTGATATCTCAAAGTGCTGTACGGAAACCCAGCCTAAAACCGCAAACAGCAAGCAATACAGGTGTAGAAGCATGGTGGCTAGGAAAAGCTCCCTAGAAAGGCCAAAACCTCGGAAGAAACCTAGAGAGGAACCAGGCTATGAGGGGTGGCTATTCCTCTTCTGGCTGTGCCGGGTGGAGATTATAACAGAACATGGCCAAGATGTTCTAATGTTCATAAATGACCTGCATGGTCAAATAATAATAATCACAGGCAGAACAGTTAACTGGAGCAGCAGAACGGCCAGGTGGACTGGGGACAGCAAGGAGTCATTGTGCCAGGTAGTCCCGAGGCAAGGTCCTAGGGCTCAGGTCCTCAGAGAGAGAGAGAAAGAAAGAGAGAATTAGAGACAGCATACTTAAATTCACACAGGACACCGGATAAGACAGGAGAAGTACTCCAGATATTCAAACTGACCCTAGCCCCCCGACACATAAACTACTGCAGCATAAATACTGGAGGCTGAGACAGGTGGGAGGGGTCAGGAGACACTGTGGCCCCATCCGTTGATTCCCCCGGACAGGGCCAAACAGGAAGGATATAACCCCACCCAATTTGCCAAAGTACAGCCCCCACGCCACTAGAGCGATATCTTCAACCACCAACTTACCATCCTGAGACAAGGCCGAGTATAGCCCACAAAGATCTCCGCCACGACACAACCCAAGGGGGGTGGCTGCACAACCCAGACAGGAAGATCACATCAGTGACTCAACCCACTCAAGTGACGCACCCCTCCTAGGGACGGCATAAAAGAGCACCAGTAAGCCAGTGACTCAGCCCTGTAATAGGGTTAGAGGCAGAGAATCCCAGTGGAAAGAGGGGAACCGGCCAGGCAGAGACAGCAAGGGCGGTTCGTTGCTCCAAAGCCTTTCCGTTCACCTTCACACTCCTGGGCTACACTCAATCATAGGACCCACTGAAGAGATGAGTCTTCAGTGAAGACTTAACCTCTTGAAACTCTGGGGCGCAATTTCATTTTTGGATAAAAAACGTTCCCGTTTTAAACAAGATATTTTGCCACAAAAAGATGCTCGACTATGCATATAATTGATAGCTTTGGAAAGAAAACACTGAATTTTCCAGAACTGCAAAGATATTGTCTGTGGGTGCCCTAGAACGTGAGCTACAGGCAAAACCAAGATGAAACGGCAACCAGGAAACCAGCAGGATTTTTGAGGCTCCGTTTTCCGTTGTCTCCTTATATGGCTGTGAATGCGAGAGGAATGAGCCTGCCCTTTCTGTCGTTTCCCCAAGGTGTCTGCAGCATTGTAACGTATTTGTAGACATATCATTGGAAGATTGACCATAAGAGACTACATTTTCCAGGTGTCCGCCCGGTGTCCTCCGTCGAAATTGGTGCGTCTTTTTCAGCTGCTGGTATTTTTCCATGCGATTCTGAGGGGAAAGCAGGCTTCCACGAACTGCATATCAATGAAGAGATATGTGAAAAAACACCTTGAGGATTGATTCTAAACAACGTTTGCCATGTTTCGGTCGATATTATGGAGTTAATTCGGAAAAAGTTTGACGTTTTGGTGACTGAATTTTCGGTGCGTTTCGGTAGCCAAATGTGATGTACAAAATGGAGCGATTTCTCCTACACAAAGATTCTTTCAGGAAAAACTGAACATTTGCTATGTAACTGAGAGTCTCCTCATTGAAAACATCCGAAGCTCTTCAAAGGTAAATTATTTTATTTATCTGGTTATCTGGTTTTTGTGAAAATGTTGTGTGCTAAATGCTACTCAAAATGCTAAGCTAGCTTAGCATACTCTTACACAAATTAGTGATTTGCTATGGTTCAAAAGCATATTTTGAAAATCTGAGATGACAGTGTTGTTAAGAAAAGGCTAAGCTTGAGAGCAGGCGCATTATTTTCATTTTATTTGCGATTTTCAGAAATCATTAACGTTGCGTTATGCTAATGAGCCTGAGGCTTTATTCACGACGGGATGGGGAGTATCAAGAGGTTAAAGGTTGAGACCTAGTTTGCGTCTGTCACATGGGTAGGCAGACCATTCCAGAAAAATGGAGCTCTATAGGAGAAAGCCCTGCCTCCAGCTGTTTGCTTAGAAATTCTAGGGACAATTAGGAGGCCTGCGTCTTGTAGCTTACGTGTAGGTATGTACGGCAGGACCAAATCAGAGAGATAGGTAGGAGCAAGCCCATGTAATGCTTTGTAGTTTAGCAGTAAAACCTTGAAATCAGCCCTTGCCTTGACAGGAAGCCAGTGTAGGGAGGCTAGCACTGGAGTAATATGATCAAATTTCCTTCACAGTTTCATTTCAGACGGCTGTACAACCATCAAGATGAATTGTCAGATCCAACAGAAGATCTCTTTGCTTCTTGGGACCTAGAACAAGCATCTCTGTTTTGTCCGAGTTCAAAAGTAAAACATTTGCCGCCATCCACTTCCTAATGTCTGAAACACAGGCTTCCAGGGTAGGACATTTTGGGGCTTCACTATGTTTCATCGAAATGTACAGCTCTGTGTCGTCCGCATAGCAGTGAAAGAGGTAGAATATATAGTGAAAACAATAGTGGTCCTAAAACAGAACCTTGAGGCACACCAAAACATACAATTGATATGTCAGAGGACCAACCTTCCACAGAGATGAACTGATATCTTTCCGACAGATAAGATCGAAACCGGGCAAGAACTTGTCCGTGTCGACCAATTAGGGTTTCCTATCTCTCCAAAAATTGTGGTGATCGGTGGTGTCAAAATCAGCACTAAGGTCTGGGAGCACGAGGACAGATGCAGAGCTTTGGTCTGACGCCATTAAAAAGGTAATTTACCACCATGAGTGCAGTCTCAGTGCTATTTTGGGGTCTTAAACCAGACTGAAGCGTTTCATGTACATGATTTGTCTTCAAGAAGGCAGAGAGATGCTGGGCAATATTATTGTTATTATATTTTTTTAGAGGAATAGGATATTCGATATCGGCCAGGTCAATGTTTTGCTTTTCCAAGAGAGGCTTTATTGCTGCCACTTAGAGAGTTTGGTACATATCCGGAGGGTAGAGAGCCATCCATTATGCTCTACATAGGAGGGCAAGCACAGAAGTAGCTCTTTAAACTACTGAGTTGGAATAGGGGCCAGTACGCAGCTTGAAGGTTTAGAGGACATGACTATTTTCATGTGTCAAGCGATACAGGATTAGAAAACTTGAGTGTCTCCATTGATCCTAAGTCCTGGCAGTTCTGTGCAGACTCAGGACAACTGAGCTTTGGAGAAATACGCAGATTCAAAGAGGAGTCCGTCATTTGCTTCCTAATGATCATGATCTTTTCGTCGTAGAAGTTCAGGAATTCATCCTCTGTGTTATGCTGCTTTTTAGTTACCTTGTGACAGTATCAAAATACATTTAGGATTGTTCTTATTCTCCTGCATTAGGTTGGAAAATAGGATGATCGAGCAGCAGTGAGGCTCTTTGATATTGCACAGTACTGTCTTTTCCAAGACTCTGGTGGAGAGCCACTTCCGTTCCAATTTTCTGAAGCTTGCTTTAGGGCTCTGATATTTTCTGTATACCAGGGAGCTTCAATTTCAGACAAATGTTCTTTTGATTTTTGAGGTGCGACTGCATCTAGTATTACGCTAGGTTAAATTTAGATCCTCAGTTAGGTGGTTAACTGTGATTTTGTACTTTCACATCCTGGGTAGGTGGAGGAGTCTGGAAGGGCATTTAGAATTATTGTTGTCTGAGAATTTATAGCATGGCTTTGGATGATCCTCGTTGGGGTCTGAGCAGATTATTGCTGCAATTGCAAACGTAATATGATGGTGGTTCAATAGTCCGGGATTATGAGGAACAACATTTAGATCCACAATATTTATTCCACGGGACAAAACTAGAACCAGGGTATGACTGTGGCAATGAGTAGGCCCGAGACATGTTGGACAAACCCACTAAAAAGTGATTGAGTAGGCTGCATAGATTTCTATGACTAAAAGCTCAAAAGACGAAATGTAGTTGTTTTTTGTTGTCAATAAAAATATGCTGTCGTAAATATTAGAAACACCTCCACCTATGTGGGATATGCGGGGATATGGCTAGTGTAACCAGAAGGAGAGGCCTCATTTAACACAGCAAATCCATTAGGCTTGGAACCATGTTTCAGTCAGGCCAGTCACATCAACATTATGATCAGTGTTTAGTTCATTGACGAATGACTGACTTGCAAGTGAGGGATCTAACATTCAGTAGCCCTATTTCACTGATGAGATATCACAATCTCTTTCAATAATGACCAGAATGGAGGAAGTCTTTACTCCAGTGAGATTGCTGAGGCGAACACTGCCATGTTTAGTTTTGCCCAACATAGATCGAGGCACAGACACGATGTCAATGGGATAGCTGAGCTGACTACACTGACAGTGCTAGTGCAGACTCCACTAAGCTGGCAGGCTGGCTAAAAGCCTGCTGCCTGGCCTGCCTGCTGCCTGGCCTGCCCTCTATCTCATTGTGGAGCTAGACGAGTTAGGGCCCTGTCTATGTGATAGATAAGATGAGAGCACCCCTCCAGCTAGGATGGAGTCAATCAATCCAAAGGATTGGGCGCAAAGTTGATTTACTCCAGACACCGACAAGGCCCCTCACCCCAGTAATTGCAGGAGAAAGAGATAGGTATGTTGGTCTGGTTGCCTTGTAATGTGGGTAATCTGCCTTTACCATCGGTCCTATTAGCCAAAGTACAATCATTGGATAATAAAAATAGACGAGCAACGAGCACATACAGTATATCCTACAAATGGGACATTAAAAACGGTAATATCTTATGTTTCACTGAGTCGTGGCTGACATGAATAACATACAGCCAGGTTTTCTGGCAGGATAGAACAGACACCTCTGGTAAGACAAGGGGGTGGCGGTCTATGTTTATTTGTAAACAACAGCTGGTGCACGAAATCTAAGGAAGTCTCAAGTGTTTGCTCATTGAGGTAGAGTATCTCATGATAAGCTGTAGACCACACTATTTACCAAAAGAGTTTTTGTCTATATTCTTTGTAGCTGTCTATTTAAAACCACAAACCAATGCTAGCACTAAGACAGCACTCAATGAGCTGTATATGGCCATAAGCAAACAGGAAAACGCTCACATCCAGAGGCGGCACTCCTAGTGGCCGGGACTTTAATGCAAGAAAACTTAAGTCAGTTTTACCACATTCCCGCAAGCATGTTAAATGTGCAACCAGAGGGGAAAAAACTCTATACCAGCTATACTTCACACACAGAGACAAGTACAAAGCTCTCCCCTCGCCCTCCATTTGGCAAATCTGACCATAATTCTATCTCCTGATTCCTGCTTTCAAGTGAAAACTAAAGTAGGAAGCACCAGTGACTCGGTCAATAAAAAGAGGTCAGATAAAGCAAATGCTAAGCTACAGGACTGTTTTGCTAACACAGCCTGGAATATATTCTGGGATTCTTCCCATGGCATTGAGGAGTACACCACATCAGTCACTGGCCTCATCAATAAGTGCATCAACGACGCCGTTCCCACAGTGACTGTACGTACATACCCCAACCAGAAGCAATGGATTACAGGCAACATCCGCACTGAGCTAAAGGGTATGGCTGCCGCTTTCAAGGAGCGGGACTCTAACCCGAAGCTTACAAGAAATCTCGCTATGCCCTCCGACGAACCATCAAACAGGCAAAACGTCAATACAGGACTCGGATCGAATCGTACTACACCGGCTCTGTCGTCAGATGTGGCAGGGCTTGCAAACTATTACAGACAACAAAGGAAAGCTCAGCCGGAGCTGGCACGAGCCATCCAGACCAGCTAAATTACTTCTATGCTTGCTTCGAGGCAAGTAACACTGAAACATGCATGAGAGCATCAGCTGCCCTTTGACGAGTGTGTGATCACGCCTCCGTAGTAGAATGAGTAAGAGCTTTAAACAGGTCAACATTCACAAGGCCGCAGGCTAGAACGATTACCAGGACGTGTACTCCGAGCATGCGTTGACCGACTGGCAAGTGCCTTCTACTTAACCAACTGATTAATCAGTGTTATTCTCTGAGTTTGTTGGATCAGAAGGAAAATAAATGTAGCTAATGGTTGAACGTTTGTTCACTCAACAAACTTTGCTCACAGTGAGCTGAATGTATAAAAACTTGTTGAGTCTAATTACAATTTCATGTTTGTTTTTGGAAGTCAACACTGTATGTTGGTTCAGCATATTCCCAGATGTGGAGCAAAACTCACAACCCTATTGCAGATGGTTGCCTCACAATTGTATGTTGAATTCATTTTTTTAAGACCTGTGTTTTTGCATGTACATTGATTGGTTGATTATCTTAACTTCTTGAAACTCCCCATCCCGGATCCGGGGATACATTGACTAAAGCCTCAGGCTCATTAGCATAACGCAACGTTAACGATTTCTGGAAAATCGCAAATAAAATTAAAATAATGCTTCTGCTCTCAAGCTTAGCCTTTTCTTAACAACACTGTCATCTCAGATTTTCAAAATATGCTTTGAACCATAGAAATTGACTAATTTGTGTAAGAGTATGCAAAGCTAGCATAGCATTTTGTGTAGCATGTAGCACGCAACATTTTCACAAAAAACAGATAACCAAATAAATAAAATCATTTACCTTTGAAGAGCTTCTGATGTTTTCAATGAGGAGACTCTCAGTCACATACCAAATGCGCAGTGTTTCCTGAAAGCGTCTGTGTGTAGGAGAAATCGTTCCGTTTTCTACATTGCATCTGGCTGCAGAAACGAACCGAAAATGCAGTCACCTACAACGTAAAACTTTCCGGATTAACTACATAATATCGACCGAAACATGGCAAGCGTTGTTTGGAATCAGTCCTCAAGGTGTTTTTTCACATATCTCTTCATTGACATGCAGTTGTTAGGAAGCAACACTGCGCACCAATTTCGGCGCAAACACCGAGCGGACCGTGGTAAATGTATGGTCTGTTATGGTCAATCTTCCAATGATCTGCCTACAAATACGTCCTGTGCTGCAGACACCTTGGGAAACGACAGAAAGGGCAGACTTACTCCTCTCGCGTTCACAGCCATATAAGGAGACCATGGAAAGCAGAGCCTCAAAAAAATCCTTGTCATTTTCCTAGGATGCCCATCTCATCTTGGTTTTGCCTGAAGCTCACGTTATAGGGCACGCACAGAGAAGATCTTTGTATTTCTGGACACGTCAAGCGTTTTCTTTCGAACGGTAGCAATTATATGCATAGTCGAGCATCTTTTTGTGACAAAATATCTTGTTTAAAAACGAGACGTTTTCATCCAAAAAATGAAATAAGCCCCCAGAGCATCAACAGGTTAAAGCTACACCAACATAAGTAACATACATTTTTCTAAAGTAATCCAATCTGTTATTAGTTGGACTTTTTGCATCTGTTACTGAGATGGCTATTCCAGTTATTATTGAGACTACCTACATCAAATAGAAGTATTTCCTGGCAGTCATTGTCAGTGCAGGTTGGGGGTGGTAACGTTCTCTGGCTGGATTCCAATTTTTCAAGATGAATTATGTTCACTCAGCGTCAAATGAAAGTTGAGTGAACTTTAAAATTCAACTTGAGAATGTATGTTGGTTCAGCTATATGCCAAACATTTTTTTGCAAACTCACAATCCTATTGCAGTCTGCTGCCTTACAATGAAAAATGTAAAACTTTTTACAGTGCAGGGAGACAAAAATACACCTCTCAACTCAAAGTGCAATGTAGCCTAGTTTAATTTCAACACAGGTGTATAGCGAGATAAAGTCAAGTTGAATTTGAAATGTGTTGATTGATCCATACACTTGTATTACAATGATGAGACTGTTTATCTGTTTTTCTAAGGAGCCGAGGAGGCCTAGTTTATCAAATCAGATCAATTATCACTCACGCCGCCAAAGTAGAAGAAGAGAGGATGAGAAGTGGAGTACAATAAAGTTGACCATTGCGATGTAGATTAGTTGCCCTTGGCTGGGAAGCTGACCCTAGATCTGTGCCTACAGGCAAGTAGCAGGGAAGATATGAGGGGGAGGGGTTCTCAATTGAAGACACCTTTAGTTAGTTAATGAGTGCAGGGCTGGGCTGGATAGATGGGGTATAAAGACAAGCAGGGAGCTGTGGCTGACTCTACTGTCACTGTCTTATAATCACCATGTCTTTCTCAGGGAAATACCAGATGGAGTCACATGACAACTTTGAGTCTTTCATGAAGGCTGTTGGTAAGTCTTGCTGTTGGGTTTGTACATTTGATTGGACTTGGTGTTAATTTCAGAAGTCGTAGTCCTTTCAGTAATGATGTTCAATGGTGACTGCGAATGCAATGGTTACTTCTGAGTAGCAAACCCAGGTAGCGCATTTAGTTTCCTTGGATATTCTGGGAACAGAATGTGTCTTGATTAATGTTTGTTGTTTTTGTATGGCAGTTCTTTAGTGTTCTGAGAACATGACTGTAACTATGAGAACCTACAGAACATTATGCTGAAGTGCTGACATTCCCACAGGAGAATATTTAAAGTCAGCTGAACAACTTGAGAACATTCCCAATGTAAAATGACTAATGTTCCTAGAACTTTACCTTAAATTAAAATGTTTGAACTTTCAGAAATATTCTGATCAAATAATGACATGCCAAGAAAATAACATTTGGCAAATTCCTTTAATGAGAATGTCCAAGCCAAGCAACTGTCCTGCACCATTACCAGAATGTGGTATGCAAAATAAACAAGCCCTAAAATGTATGGTCCTCAGAATGTTATGCACTAGCTGGAATGCATTCAGATCATTGTGTTGCCATATTATAGTGCATCAGCGCTTTACTTCAGTAGTAATAATTCAGTGTTCATGTCCCACTTCATTAACTTTTTGTAGTACTAAAAAGCACCGTCTATGACTCTCTCGCTGCCGCAAACATGTAGGTCTCCTGATGAGCTTATCCAGGAGGGCAAAGACATCAAGAGCATCTCTGAGATTGAGGAGACTGGAGACCACTTCAAGGTGACTGTCCACGGGGACAAAGATCCTCACCAACTCCTTCACCATTGGCCAGGAGACGGAGCTCGAGTCGCCGACCGGGAGAAAGTCAATGTGGGTGGTGCATGTCACAACCCAACCATGAGTTTCATACATGTAGCCTGGGTTTATCCATCTCCCTACATATACAGCAAGTATCTAACTAAACTATAAGTTCAGCTGATGTGGAGTTAGTTCTGGTCCCAGTGATGTTGGGAGGACTGACTTTGTTGGCAGAATCTCCTCTGCTCTCCAGGGACTGGGCGCACAGTTAGGTCTCAAAACCAACTCACACACCTGATGCACACTGTCACTTTTTTTTTCTTCTCCATATGGCCATCCAACTTGGGCCTGTTAAATTGGTCCTAGTTGACTGTAGTTGGTGACCACTGCTTTCAGATCTAACCGTTGACCTCTCCTGTTTCAGTCTGTGGTGATGAGGGAAGGTAACAAGCTGACGGCCATCCTGAATGGGATCGAATATGTCACAGAACTTACAGACGCAAACACCCTCGTCAACGTGAGTCTGGGGCATATGGCTGGGGGTTTCACGGTTACACAATGTCAGGGTTAATTATACCCTTAACAAACTGGCTAGTCTATGACAGTGCCGTGAACGCACTAAATAGTTTGCTGTCGCCAATGTTCTAATTGCATGCTGACCCCACCGCTCGCGGGCCACAAAATAAATGTACGTGTTATTCAATCATTGCACCCACACTGCTCGTGCGCCCAGCAAGCATCTGCGTGTAATGATTACAGATGCTTTCTCTTTTCAGACCATGACTCTGTCTGGGTATGTCATACAAGAGGACCAGCAAACAAATGTGAATATCTACTGCACTCTTTGGATTAATAAAATGTGAAAGGCATTGAATGGTCTGGTCTCAGCATTTCATATCAATGAGTAGTACTTTCAAGGGAAAAACTGAAGTTTGTGATAATGAGGCAAGGTTTGAGTTGGATGAATGTGGTATTCAATAGAATAGCGTAGTTCTGTGAACATTACACTCGGGCAAATGGATTTTCTACATTTTACTGCTTTAAGCAAATGTGAACCCAGCAGTGTAGAAATGAAGGCTTTGGTAGTTCCATCTAGTCTGTTGCAATATGGGTCAGAATCCTACCACATTGGGTGAATCAGTTTAAAAAGCAGATTCCTCAATTTCCAGTTTTTTGAAAATCACGTTTCAGGCAATGTTTTTGGACATTGCTTTCACTAGTTCCACCCCAGTGTAGCTGACAAGGGGCTAAAGGTGCACCATTTGAGGGTGACCGGTTTCCCAGCTGACGGTGTGGTTGGAAAAGCTAAGGACCCTGGGACTAAACACCTCCTCTGCAACTGGATCCTGCACTTCCTGACGGGCCGCCCCCAGGTGGTAAGGGTAGGCAACAAGTCTGCCACACTGATCCTTAACACTGGGGCCCCTCCTGTACTCCCTGTTCCCCACGGCTGCGTGGTAAAACATGACTCCAACACCAAGTTTGAGGTGCACCACAACACCAGTGGTAGGCCTGGTCACTGACAATGATGAGACCTGGCAGTGTGGTGCCAGGACAACCTCTCCCTCAATGTGAGCACAACAAAGGAGCTGATCGTTGGACTACAGGAAAAGGCGCTAAACAAGTCCCCATTAACATCGACAGAACGAGTTTCAAGTTCCTTGGTGTCCACATTACCAAACTATCATGGTCGTGTTCTTACTATCATTAACTGAAGACTTCGTTTTTATGAAAGATTCTCTAATTAGTTACTCGATTTTAAACTTAATCATTTAATTGTAACTAGGAATTTGGGGCACCAAGGAAAGTATTCAGATTACAAAGTTATAATTTTCATATCTGATCAATAGTCTTCTGATGACAATGATTTATTTATTTTACCTCGCGTTAGTCTAATTCCAAACGTCGTAAATTGTTTCTTATCTGTACGAACCCAGTCTTCACTATGAGTCATCCACACATCAATTGTCCTATTTATTTAGTAATTCACAGAAATGCATAAACAAACTTGGTAAATGTGGTTCCGTGAAATGATAGCATGTGCCCTAGTAGGCTGAACCGGCATGGCGGCTTGTTAGACAAAGGGGAAATGGGGGGTCGACTAAGAAGTCAGTTAATTATAACAATTCAAATGCTAATCCTTTACACATGAACGCTCACTCATTCGGGAACAATTGCAATCAATATATATATATTTACGCTCAGTGTGTCTTGATCGCTGGTGAAAAGTTTATTTCGTAGAATAGTTTCCCCCTCTCTCTCTCTGTCTTGGTTAGAGGGGATAGTTCAAAGTGACATTCGTTATAGAATTCGCGTTCAATGATACCGAATTCCTAGCTGCAGACTAGTAATTAATATCAAAGACTTATTCTCATTCTGTCGGTATCGATAGTCTAAGAGTTTAACCACGTGGTATGGTTAAAAGATTCTACAGCCTTTAGCCATCTCGTAATTGAGATAAGCTTGGTCTACAACCTTTGTCCTCCCCTAATGGAGAAAAACATGGTCTGCTGATCGCAAACCCGAGTGTGGGTTTTATTCGGACGAGGGCTGTGCCAGGATGTCTGACCCTAACTGGGCTCGGGCGGTCCTCTGATTTTGTTCAAATCAAAAGGGAATTGTATTTTTCTTCATTAAACAGTCCACAATCATAATACAAACAGTATCATACTCACTCATTCAGCTTATACAACAATTAGATGTAAACCTCATATCTGCGGCTATTATATAAACAGCGTTATGGTAATGTGGCCACACCGTCTCTCTTGAGCTTCCCAAGTTGTGACAAACGGACCAGTTCGTAGCTGGATTCTTCACTGATCTTTTATACTAGAAAATGATACTCATTCTACTTAAACATCCTTTACTCCAACTGTCTTCATAATCTAGGCGGGATCATGTCATAGAGATGCATTTTAATCTTGATCATCCTGTGTGAGTTTCATGTCTTTACCTCAAGGTCTTGGTGTGGGTTCTCTGCAGGATGGCATAGGCCTTACACATGCAGTGTCCCACCTATTTTCCCTACCTGCCAGTGGGGCACCCCTGCATTCATTGTTACCATCCCCAGAGCGGTGTTAGGATGGTATTGTTTACTGTCAAAGTAATATTGAGCAATTTATACTGCACAAATATAAACGCAATATGTCAAGTCTTTTCATGTGCTGAAATAAAAGGTCCCAGAAATGTTCTCAAAGTGCACAAATTTGTATACATCCTTGTTCGTGAGCATTTCTCATTGTAATAAGATAATCCATCCACTTGACAGGTGTGGCATATCAGGACAATACAAGGCCACTAAAATGTGCAGTTTTGTCACAATGCCACAGATGTCTCAAGCTGAGGGAGTGTGCACTGGCATGCTGACTGCAGGACTCTCCACCAGAGCTGTTGCCAGAGAATGAAATGCTCATTTGTCTACCATAAGCCACCTCCAACGTCATTTTAGAGAATTTGGCAGTACGCCCAAGCGCCTCACAACCGCAGACCATGTGTTACCACACCAGCCTAGGACTTTGACAGCTGATTAAACAGGAGTATTTATGTCTGTAATAAAATTGGCTATCGAGTCCATAATGAATAAAGAGTAGACTCACTCTCCACATCAGGGCTTTTTAAGTTTTATGCTGGGGTCTTTGGGAATGCAACGTGGTATGTAAGGGACATGTGGTTAGAAAAGTGAAGGTGCAATTCAGGGAGGAGTTGACTTGTGTGTCCTGCTCCATCCTTTATTTTATATCTCAGAGGGCTGCAATGTGGACCAATCTTGGAAGGCGCTTTTAACAATCAAATCAGCCAATCAGAAGGAAGCAACTCTGGTGACATTTTCCTAAGGCTCCTGGACTTAGCTGACCACAGCCTTCCTATCAAGTCGACCAATGAGCTGCAAGTGATGCTAGGGTTCCATGGGGCTCACTTGAGAGATTGGTTGATAGGATTTGTAGTTCAAAGTGACCTATTTGTAGTTCCTTGTACAGCCCACCCATTTCACCCACCCATTTACTGACCTCCTTCTTCAGTATATAGGCAACATCACTGGAAGGGAATTAGCTCAGAATTTCACTCTTTGACAATTCATGTACAGTGGTGAGAACAAGTATTTGATACACTGCTGATTTTGCAGGTTTTCCTACCTACAAAGCATGTAGAGGTCTGTAATTTGTATAGGTTCACTTCAACTGTGAGAGACGGGCATCTAAAACAAAATCCAGAAAATCACATTGTATGATTTTTAAGTAATTCATTTTCATTTTATTGCATGACATAAGTATTTGATCACCTACCAACCAGTAAGAATTCCCGTTTCTCACAGACCTGTTAGTTTTTCTTTAAGAAGCTCTCCTGTTCTCCACTCATTGCCTGTATTAACTGCACCTGTTTGAACTCGTTACCTGTATAAAAGACACCTATCCTCACACTCAATTTCCGGTTCCGGGTTGGAGCGAGCAGTCGCATCTACACTTCGGTCCGCAGGTAGTATAACTTTTCATTACATTTCCATTACATTTCATTATAGTACAACGGTTTGATTTGTCTAACCTTAGCAATTTCTTCTTAGCTAGCTACATAGCCGTCTTTGTATCAAAGATACGCAATTATCGTATTTCACGCCCTAACGTAGTCTACACTGCTATCTGCCCAGCAGCTAGCTAACGTCTACCGTCTACTAGCACTGTAGAAACTATTACACTCAACTGAACGACTCGATTAGTGTAGTGTTAGCTAGCTACATAGTTGTCTTTGCTGTCTTCGTATCCAAGATAATTGTGTAGTTTAGAGTGTGTAGACTTAGAGTGATTATCTTAATTTACCGAGGTTAGCTAGCCAGCTATTTGTCGTCCTTAACGTAGGAGATACTGCTAGCTAGCTAGCCAACAGCTAGCCAACGTCTACCGAATTAAACTTCAACAACCCGGTCAACATTCCGCTTCGCTCCACAGGTAGTATCACATTTTCATTTCACTTCATTACAGTACAACGGTTTGATTTGTTTGATCGTAGCTAGCTAGCTACATAGCCGTCTTTGTATCTAAGACAATTGTGTAGTCTAGAGCGATTTTCTAGGTTAGCTAGCCAGCTATTGTCGTTCTTTTAACGTAACGTAACGTAATCAACACTGCTAGCTAGCCAGCTAGCCCCGAATAGCAGCACTGTAGAAACTATTACACTCGACGGAACGACTTGATTAGTGTAGTGTCAACAACGCAGCCACTGCCAGCTAGCCTACTCCAGCAGTACTGTATCATTTCAATCATTTTAGTCAATAAGATTCTTGCTACGTAAGCTTAACTTTCTGAACATTCGAGACGTGTAGTCCACTTGTCATTCCAATCTCCTTTGCATTAGCGTAGCCTCTTCTGTAGCCTGTCAACTATGTGTCTATCTATCCCTGTTCTCTCCTCTCTGCACAGACCATACAAACGCTCCACACCGCGTGGCCGCGGCCACCTAATCTGGTGGTCCCAGCGCGCACGACCCACGTGGAGTTCCAGGTCTCCGGTAGCCTCTGGAACTGCCGATCTGCGGCCAACAAGGCAGAGTTCATCTCAGCCTATGCCTCCCTCCAGTCCCTCGACTTCTTGGCACTGACGGAAACATGGATCACCACAGATAACACTGCTACTCCTACTGCTCTCTCTTCGTCCGCCCACGTGTTCTCGCACACCCCGAGAGCTTCTGGTCAGCGGGGTGGTGGCACCGGGATCCTCATCTCTCCCAAGTGGTCATTCTCTCTTTCTCCCCTTACCCATCTGTCTATCGCCTCCTTTGAATTCCATGCTGTCACAGTTACCAGCCCTTTCAAGCTTAACATCCTTATCATTTATCGCCCTCCAGGTTCCCTCGGAGAGTTCATCAATGAGCTTGATGCCTTGATAAGCTCCTTTCCTGAGGACGGCTCACCTCTCACAGTCCTGGGCGACTTTAACCTCCCCACGTCTACCTTTGACTCATTCCTCTCTGCCTCCTTCTTTCCACTCCTCTCCTCTTTTGACCTCACCCTCTCACCTTCCCCCCTACTCACAAGGCAGGCAATACGCTCGACCTCATCTTTACTAGATGCTGTTCTTCCACTAACCTCATTGCAACTCCCCTCCAAGTCTCCGACCACTACCTTGTATCCTTTTCCCTCTCGCTCTCATCCAACACTTCCCACACTGCCCCTACTCGGATGGTATCGCGCCGTCCCAACCTTCGCTCTCTCTCCCCCGCTACTCTCTCCTCTTCCATCCTATCATCTCTTCCCTCTGCTCAAACCTTCTCCAACCTATCTCCTGATTCTGCCTCCTCAACCCTCCTCTCTTCCCTTTCTGCATCCTTTGACTCTCTATGTCCCCTATCCTCCAGGCCGGCTCGGTCCTCCCCTCCCGCTCCGTGGCTCGACGACTCATTGCGAGCTCACAGAACAGGGCTCCGGGCAGCCGAGCGGAAATGGAGGAAAACTCGCCTCCCTGCGGACCTGGCATCCTTTCACTCCCTCCTCTCTACATTTTCCTCCTCTGTCTCTGCTGCTAAAGCCACTTTCTACCACTCTAAATTCCAAGCATCTGCCTCTAACCCTAGGAAGCTCTTTGCCACCTTCTCCTCCCTCCTGAATCCTCCTCCCCCCCCCCCTCCTCCCTCTCTGCAGATGACTTCGTCAACCATTTTGAAAAGAAGGTCGACGACATCCGATCCTCGTTTGCTAAGTCAAACGACACCGCTGGTTCTGCTCACACTGCCCTACCCTGTGCTCTGACCTCTTTCTCCCCTCTCTCTCCAGATGAAATCTCGCTTCTTGTGACGGCCGGCCGCCCAACAACCTGCCCGCTTGACCCTATCCCCTCCTCTCTTCTCCAGACCATTTCCGGAGACCTTCTCCCTTACCTCACCTCGCTCATCAACTCATCCCTGACCGCTGGCTACGTCCCTTCCGTCTTCAAGAGAGCGAGAGTTGCACCCCTTCTGAAAAAACCTACACTCGACCCCTCCGATGTCAACAACTACAGACCAGTATCCCTTCTTTCTTTTCTCTCCAAAACTCTTGAACGTGCCGTCCTTGGCCAGCTCTCCCGCTATCTCTCTCAGAATGACCTTCTTGATCCAAATCAGTCAGGTTTCAAGACTAGTCATTCAACTGAGACTGCTCTTCTCTGTATCACGGAGGCGCTCCGCACTGCTAAAGCTAACTCTCTCTCCTCTGCTCTCATCCTTCTAGACCTATCGGCTGCCTTCGATACTGTGAACCATCAGATCCTCCTCTCCACCCTCTCCGAGTTGGGCATCTCCGGCGCGGCCCACGCTTGGATTGCGTCCTACCTGACAGGTCACTCCTACCAGGTGGCGTGGCGAGAATCTGTCTCCTCGCCACGCGCTCTCACCACTGGTGTCCCCCAGGGCTCTGTTCTAGGCCCTCTCCTATTCTCGCTATACACCAAGTCACTTGGCTCTGTCATAACCTCACATGGTCTCTCCTATCATTGCTATGCAGACGACACACAATTAATCTTCTCCTTTCCCCCTTCTGATGACCAGGTGGCGAATCGCATCTCTGCATGTCTGGCAGACATATCAGTGTGGATGACGGATCACCACCTCAAGCTGAACCTCGGCAAGACGGAGCTGCTCTTCCTCCCGGGGAAGGACTGCCCGTTCCATGATCTCGCCATCACGGTTGACAACTCCATTGTGTCCTCCTCCCAGAGCGCTAAGAACCTTGGCGTGATCCTGGACAACACCCTGTCGTTCTCAACTAACATCAAGGCGGTGGCCCGTTCCTGTAGGTTCATGCTCTACAACATCCGCAGAGTACGACCCTGCCTCACACAGGAAGCGGCGCAAGTCCTAATCCAGGCACTTGTCATCTCCCGTCTGGATTACTGCAACTCGCTGTTGGCTGGGCTCCCTGCCTGTGCCATTAAACCCCTACAACTCATCCAGAACGCCGCAGCCCGTCTGGTGTTCAACCTTCCCAAGTTCTCTCACGTCACCCCGCTCCTCCGCTCTCTCCACTGGCTTCCAGTTGAAGCTCGCATCCGCTACAAGACCATGGTGCTTGCCTACGGAGCTGTGAGGGGAACGGCACCGCAGTACCTCCAGGCTCTGATCAGGCCCTACACCCAAACAAGGGCACTGCGTTCATCCACCTCTGGCCTGCTCGCCTCCCTACCACTGAGGAAGTACAGTTCCCGCTCAGCCCAGTCAAAACTGTTCGCTGCTCTGGCCCCCCAATGGTGGAACAAACTCCCTCACGACGCCAGGACAGCGGAGTCAATCACCACCTTCCGGAGACACCTGAAACCCCACCTCTTCAAGGAATACCTAGGATAGGATAAAGTAATCCTTCTCACCCCCCTTAAATGATTTAGATGCACTATTGTAAAGTGGCTGTTCCACTGGATGTCAGAAGGTGAATTCACCAATTTGTAAGTCGCTCTGGATAAGAGCGTCTGCTAAATGACTTAAATGTAAATGTACTCAATCAAACAGACTCCAACCTC
>NW_027012409.1:0-2500 GCF_036934945.1 Oncorhynchus masou masou
ACAGGTGGGAAGGTGTTTGGTAAGACAGATGGGAAGGTGTTTGGTAAGACAGATGAGATGGTGGGAAGGGGTTTGGTAAGACAGGTGAGATGGTGGGTGTCTGAGAGTGTTTGAGAATAGAGACAGCCCATTAGACTAGAGAATAGAGAAAGCCCATTAGACTAGAGAATAGAGACAGCTCATTAGACTAGAGAATAGAGACAGCTAATTAGACTAGAGAATAGAGACAGCCCATTAGACTAGAGAATAGAAACAGCCCATTGGACTAGAGAATAGAGACAGCCCATTAGACTAGAGAATAGAGACAGCCCATTGGACTAGAGAATAGAGACAGCCCATTAGACTAGAGAATAGAGACAGCTCAATAGACTAGAGACAGCTCATTAGACTAGAGAATAGAGACAGCCCATTAGACTAGAGAATAGAGACAGCTAATTAGACTAGAGAATAGAGACAGCCCATTAGACTAGAGAATAGAGACAGCTCATTAGACTAGAGAATAGAGACAGCCCATTAGACTAGAGAATAGAGACAGCCCATTAGACTAGAGAATATAGACAGCCCATTAGACTAGAGAATAGAGACAGCTCATTAGACTAGAGAATAGAGACAGCCCATTAGACTAGAGAATAGAGACAGCTCATTAGACTAGAGAATAGAGACAGCCCATTAGACTAGAGAATAGAGACATCTCATTAGACTAGAGAATAGAGACAGCCCATTAGACTAGAGAATATAGACAGCCCATTAGACTAGAGAATATAGACAGCCCATTAGACTAGAGAATAGAGACAGCTCATTAGACTAGAGAATAGAGACAGCCCATTAGACTAGAGAATAGAGACAGCCCATTAGACTAGAGAATAGAGACAGCCCATTAGACTAGAGAATAGAGACAGCTCATTAGACTAGAGAATAGAGACAGCTCAATAGACTAGAGACAGCTCAATAGACTAGAGAATAGAGACATCCCATTAGACTAGAGAATAGACAGCCCATTAGACTAGAGAATAGAGACAGCCCATTAGACTAGAGAATAGACAGCCCATTAGACTAGAAAATAGAGACAGCCCATTAGACTAGAGAATAGAGACAGCCCATTAGACTAGAGAATAGAGACAGCCCATTAGACTAGAGAATAGAGACAGCCCATTAGACAAGAGACAGCTCATAAGACTGGAGAATATAGACAGCCCATTAGACTAGAGAATATAAACAGCCCATTAGACTAGAGAATAGAGACAGCTCATTAGACTTGAGAATAGAGACAGCCCATTAGACTAGAGAATAGAGACAGCCCATTAGACTAGAGAATAGAGACAGCCCATTAGACTAGAGAATAGAGACAGCCCATTAGACTAGAGAATAGAGACAGCTCATTAGACTAGAGAATAGAGACAGCCCATTAGACTAGAGAATATAGACAGCCCATTAGACTAGAGAATAGAGACAGCTCATTAGACTAGAGAATAGAGACAGCCCATTAGACTAGAGAATAGAGACAGCCCATTAGACTAGAGAATAGAGACAGCCCGTTAGACTAGAGAATAGAGACAGCCCATTAGACTAGAGAATAGAGACAGCCCGTTAGACTAGAGAATAGAGACAGCCCTTAGACTAGAGAATATAGACAGCTCATTAGACTAGAGAATAGACAGCCCATTAGACTAGAGAATAGAGACAGCCCATTAGACTAGAGAATAGACAGCCCATTAGACTAGAAAATAGAGACAGCCCATTAGACTAGAGAATAGAGACAGCCCATTAGACTAGAGAATAGAGACATCTCATTAGACGAGAGAATAGAGACAGCCCATTAGACTAGAGAATAGAGACAGCCCATTAGACTAGAGAATAGAGACAGCCCGTTAGACTAGAGAATAGAGACAGCCCATTAGACTAGAGAATATAGACAGCTCATTAGACTAGAGAATAGAGACAGCCCATTAGACTAGAGAATAGAGACAGCTCATTAGACTAGAGAATAGAGACAGCCCATTAGACTAGAGAATATAGACAGCTCATTAGACTAGAGAATAGAGACAGCCCGTTAGACTAGAGAATAGAGACAGCCCATTAGACTAGAGAATGGAGACAGCCCATTAGACTAGAGAATAGACAGCCCATTAGACTAGAGAATAGAGACAGCCCATTAGACTAGAGAATAGAGACAGCTCATTAGACTAGAGAATAGAGACAGCCCATTAGACTAGAGAATAGAGACAGCTCATTAGACTAGAGAATAGAGAAAGCCCATTAGACTAGAGAATAGAGACAGCTCATTAGACTAGAGAATAGAGACAGCCCATTAGACTAGAGAATATAGACAGCCCATTAGACTAGAGAATATAGACAGCCCATTAGACTAGAGAATAGAGACATCTCATTAGACTAGAGAATAGAGACAGCCCATTAGACTAGAGAATAGAGACATCTCATTAGACTAGAGACAGCTCAATAGAATAGAGAATATAGACAGCCCATTAGACTAGAGAATAGA
>NW_027012409.1:7500-17500 GCF_036934945.1 Oncorhynchus masou masou
CTTAAAGATTAACTTCTTGTTACCATACTGATAGCGATCATCTGAGGACAGCGCCCCGCTTACAAAAGCATGCAGACATTAGTCGAAGAGGAATTACAAAAGTCAGAAATAGCGATAAAATGAATCACTTAGCTTTGATGAGCTTCATCTGGTTGCAGTCACAAGAGTCCCTGTTACACAATAAATGTTTTGTTCCATAAAGTGGCTCAATGGCGGTCACAATATCCAGACGAATATGTCCTGGTAAATTGTGTCGAAACATGTCAAACAATGTTTATGATTAATCCTCAGGTTGTCTATTGTCTAAATAATCTATCAAATTTAAACCCGGACAATAGCGTATTCAATAGATAGGAACAACAACGAAGGGCACGCAATCGCCTGAAACAATGTCTAAAGACTGATGACATCTAGTGGAAGTCATAGGAACTGCAATCTGGGTCCTTATCCCATTACATACTGTATAGGCGTTCAATAGAAATGAACCCACATCAAAAATATCCCACTTCCTGGATGGATTTTCCTCAGGTTTTCATCTGCCACATCAGTTCTGTTATACTCACAGACATTAGTTTAACAGTTTTGGACATTTTAGAGTGTTTTCTATCCAATTATATGCATATCCTAGCTTCTGGGCCTGCGTAACATGCAGGTTACTTTGGACACACTTCTCATCCAGAAATACTGCCCCCAAGCCATAAGTTTTAAGCCCCTCTCTCTGTCTCCATCTCTCCCTCTCCATCTCCCTCTCTCTCTCTCTGTCTCCATCTCTCCCTCTCCATCTCCCTCTCTCTCTCTCTCTGTCTCACTCTCTCCCTCTCTCTCTATCAATTCAAAGGGCTGTGTTGGCATTGGGAAACATCTGTTTACCTTTCCAAAGCAAGTGAAATAGATCAAGAAAAGTGAAATAAACAAAAAAAATGAACAGTAAATATCACACTCAAATGTCATATGTCTAGATACGCTGTTGTAATGATGTACAAAGAGTAAAAGTACAAATGTAAATGTCAAATAAATAAACATAAATGTGTGTGTGTGTGTGTGTGTGTGTGTGTGTGTGTGTGTGTGTAAGGAAACATGCATGCATGTGCCTGTGTGTCTGTTTGTGAGAGAGAGGACTGGGCCCAGTTGGATAAAACATCTCAAGTGTTTTCAGTGGTGTAAATGTAAGTACGTAAGTAAAAAGGTATGTTCGTCTGTAATTTACACACATCAACATCTGGCCTGGTCTCTCTCTCCTCCCTTATGTCTCTCTGTTTGACACAGAAACATCTGGCCTTGTCTCTCTCTCCTCCCTTACATCTCTCTGTTTGACACAGCAACATCTGGCATGGTCTCTCTCTCCTCCCTTACATCTCTCTGTTTGACACAGCAACATCTGGCCTTGTCTCTCTCCTCCCTTACATCTCTCTGTTTGACACAGCAACATCTGGCCTGGTCTCTCATTCCTCCCTTACATCTCTCTGTTTGACACAACAACATCTGGCCTTGTCTCTCTCTCCTCCCTTACAACTCTCTGTTTGACGCAGCAACATCTGGCCTGGTCTCTCTCTCCTCCCTTACGTCTCTCTGTTTGACACAGCAACATCTGGCCTTGTCTCTCTCCTCCCTTAGATTTCTCTGTTTGACACAGCAACATCTGGCCTTGTCTCTCTCCTCCCTTACATCTCTCTGTTTGACACTGCAACATCTGGCCTTCTCTCTCCTCCCTTACATCTCTCTGTTTGACACAGCAACATCTGGCCTGGTCTCTCTCTCCTCCCTTACGTCTCTCTGTTTGACACTGCAACATCTGGCCTTCTCTCTCCTCCCTTACATCTCTCTGTTTGACACAGCAACATCTGGCCTTGTCTCTTTCTCCTCCCTTACATCTGGCCTGGTCTCTCTCTCCTCCCTTACATCTCTCTGTTTGACACAGCAACATCTGGCCTGGTCTCTCATTCCTCCCTTACATCTCTCTGTTTGACACAGCAACATCTGGCCTGGTCTCGCTCTCCTCCCTTACATCTCTCTGTTTGACACAGCAACATCTGGCCTTGTCTCTCTCTCCTCCCTTACATCTCTCTGTTTGACACAGCAACATCTGGCCTGGTCTCGCTCTCCTCCCTTACATCTCTGTTTGCCACAGCAACATCTGGCCTTGTCTCTCTCTCCTCCCTTACAACTCTGTTTGACACAGCAACATCTGGCCTTGTCTCTCTTTCCTGCCTTACATCTCTCTGTTTGACACAGCAACATCTGGCCTGGTCTCGCTCTCCTCCCTTACAACTCTCTGTTTGACACAGCAACATCTGGCCTGGTCTCTCTCTCTTCCCTTACGTCTCTCTGTTTGACACAGCAACATCTGGCCTTGTCTCTCTCCTCCCTTACATCTCTCTGTTTGACACAGCAACATCTGGCCTTGTCTCTCTCTCCTCCCTTACATTTCTCTGTTTGACACAGCAACATCTGGCCTTGTCTCTCTCTCCTCCCTTACATCTCTCTGTTTGACACAGCAACATCTGGCCTGGTCTCTCTCTCCTCCCTTACAGCTCTCTGTTTGACACAGCAACATCTGGCCTGGTCTCTCTCTCCTCCCTTACATCTCTCTGTTTGACACAGCAACATCTGGCCTTGTCTCTCTCTCCTCCCTTACATCTCTCTGTTTGACACAGCAACATCTGGCCTTGTCTCTCTCCTCCCTTACATCTCTCTGTTTGACACAGCAACATCTGGCCTGGTCTCTCTCTCCTCCCTTGCATCTGGCCTGGTCTCTCTCTCCTCCCTTACAACTCTCTGTTTGACACAGCAACATCTGGCCTGGTCTCTCTCTCCTCCCTTACATCTGGCCTGGTCTCTCTCTCCTCCCTTACAACTCTGTTTGACACAGCAACATCTGGCCTGGTCTCTCTCTCCTCCCTTGCATCTCTCTGTTTGACACAGCAACATCTGGCCTGGTCTCTCTCTCCTCCCTTACATCTCTCTGTTTGACATTTATTAGCCCATTACCAAGAACTTTATTAAGAGACCACTGATGTAGAGTGCACTCAGACCATACACAGTACCAGTCAAATGTTTGAACACACCTACTCATTCAAAGGTTTTTGTTTATCTTTCTCCATTATAGTATAATAGTGAAGATGTGACAACTATGAAACAGCACATATGGAATCATGTAGTAACCAAAAAAAAGTGTTACATTTAAAAATATATTTTATACTTGAGATTCTTCAAATAGCCACTCTTTGCCTTCATGACAGCTTTGCACACTCTTGTCATTCTCTCAACCAGCTTCACCTGGAATGCTTTTCCAACAGTCTTGAAGGAGTTCCCACATATGCTGAGCACTTGTTGTCTGATTTTCCTTCCGTCTGCAGTCCAACTCATCCCAAACCATCTCATTTGGGTTGAGGTCGGGTGATTGTGGAGGCCAGGGCATCTGATGCAGCGCTCCATCACTCTCCTTCTTGATCATAAAGCCCTTACACAGCCTGGAGGTGTGTTGGGTCATTGTTCTGTTGAAAGACAATTTATATTCCCACTAACCTCAAACCAGATGGGATGGCGTATCCCTGCAGATTGCTGTGGTAGCAATGCTGGTTAAGTTTGCCTTGAATTCTAAATAAATCACAGACAGTGTCACCAGCAAAGCACCCCCACACCATCACACCTCCTCCCCCATGCTTCAAGGTGGGAACCACACATCCGGAGATCATCCATTCACCTACTCTGCACCTCACAAAGACACTGCGCTTGGAACCAAAAACATTTGGACTCATCAGACCAAAGGACAGATTTCCACCGGTCTAACGTCCTTTGCTCGTGTTTCTTGGCCCAAACAAGTCTCTTCTTATTGGTGTCCTTTAGTAGTGGTTTCTTTGCAGCAATTCGACCATGAAGGCCTGATTCACACAGTCTCCTCTGATGTTGAGATGTGTCTGTTACTTGAACTCTGTGAAGCATTTATTTTGGCTGCAATTTCTGAGGCTGGTAACTCTAATGAACTTATCCTCTGCAGCAGAGGTAACTCTGGGTCTTCCTTTCCTGTGGCGGTCCTCATGAGAGACAGGTTCATCGTAGCGCTTGATGGTTTTTGCGACTGCACTTGAAGAAACTTTCTAAGAGCTTTAAATTCTCAGAATTGACTGACCTTCATGTCTTACAGTGATGATGGACAGTCGTTTCTCTATGCTTATCTGAGCTGTCATCAAGGCAAACTTTTTGTTGGTTACTACATGATTCCATTTGTGTTATTTCATAGTTTTGACGTCTTCACTATTATTCTACAATGTAGAAAATATTTTGTATGTATGTACTGTATGTCTATATGTTCCCATTTAGGATGGAGAACGGGTTGGTTGGTTGGTTGGTTGGATGTCTGTATTTGAGTGGGAAAGTAAAAGGTGGATCAAGAGAGATACAAAAATCCATTTTAATAAAAATTGAAATTCAAAACATTTAAGTAGGTACTAAACATCATTTACAGATTTTCTCACTATATTTATATATTTTAAATGCTTTTCATGGTGCAAAATGTGAATGTACATGTCAGTTCTATTCATTCTGATTCCAGAACTCTACTGCCAGAGGACTTGACCTTTCACCCTCCCACCGTGACCCCCAGGGCTCCTTTCACTTCCGGGTCATAGTAGAACCCTGCCGCAGGATTAGAGTTCAACTGAAACAAGTCCCACGATTGCTGGACAGAGAGGAGGGGGGCGTGTCCTCTCTGATTAGGAGTGGAGTCGATGACGCTGACACTGTTGCTATTGGTCATGTTATTGGTGTTTGGAATGTTTGGATCACTGATGTTGTTGTTGGTGTTGTTGTTGATGATGATGGTGTGAGCACCACCAGTGTGGTGGTTGCTGTTGTTGTTGTTGATGGGGCCTGGGAGGTAGGCCCGACCTGAAGCCTGGAGCTGGGGTAGATTGGTTCCCAGGTTGGGGGTGACGTTCTGGGCTAGGTTGATGACAAGGCCTGGGTGTCTCCAGTCATCCTGCTGCTGCCTATGGATCTTCATATGGGCGTTACGACTCTTTATCTTATAGAACATCCTAGAGAGAGGGCAGGAGGGAGGGCAAGAAAGAGATGAAGATTATCTTTAAATTACAATATCTGCCCAAAGATCGATATTCAAACTCAGGCAGGGTGTATAGATAGTTCAATCATCGGGTTGGGCAAACTCACTTTCCACACTGCTTACAGGGGAAGCTGGTAGCCAATGACGGGGCTGGTACCACCTGTTCCATAGGTTTGGGGAGGGACACCACCTGTAAAAGGATATCTGAGTACCATAGAATCTCTCTATTCTCTAGCAGACAGAGACATTCTGACCGTGAGCCTCAATAGACTCAGCAAATCAGAAGATGTTCTAGTGAATTAGAACACGAATCAGAGATGACTAAAGATTTGTCAGCTGTTCCTAATTATTTCACCACAGACCAGAAGGCATCACAGGTAAGGGTTAACAGCAGAGAGAAAGAGATGGATGGACAGAAGGACAAATAGAACAAGAGAGAGAGGAGGGCATGAGAGAGAAAGGGAGAGAGGAGGGCATGAGAGAGAAAGGGAAAGAGGAAGGCATGAGAGAGAAAGAGAAAGAGGGCATGAGAGAGAAAGAAAGAGAGAGACCATGAGAGAGAAAGGGAAAGAGAGAGACCATGAGAGAGAAAGGGAGAGAGGAGGGCATGAGAGAGAGGGAGGAGGACATGAGAGAGAGGGAGGAGGGCATGAGAGAGAGGGAGGAGGGCATGAGAGAGAGGGAGAGAGGAGAGCGTGAGAGAGAGAGAGAGAGAGGAGGGTATGACACAGAAAGGGGAGGGCATGAGAGAGAAAGAGAAAGAGGGCGATATGAGAGAGAAAGAGAGAGAGGAGGGCATGAGAGAGAAAGAAAGAGGGCATGAGAGAGAAAGAGAAAGAGGGCATGAGAGAGATAGGGAGAGAGGAGGGCATGAGAGAGAGAGGAGGGCATGAGAGAGAAAGAGAGAGGAGGGCATGCGAGAGAAAGGGAAAGAGGAAGGCATGAGAGAGAAAGAGAAAGCAGGCACGAGAGAGAAAGAAAGAGAGAGAGGACATGAGAGAGAAAGAGAGGAGGGCATGAGAGAGAAAGAGAAAGAGGCCATGAGAGAGAAAGAGAAAGAGGCCATGAGAGAGAAAGAGGGCATGAGAGAGAAAGAGAAAGAAGGCATGAGAGAGAAAGAGAGAGGAGGACATGAGAGAGAAAGAGAGAGGACATGAGAGAGAAAGAGAGAGAGGAGGACATGAGAAAGAAAGGGACAGAGGAGGGCATGAGAGAGAAAGGGACAGAGGAGGGCATGAGAGAGAAAGGGAAGGAGGAGGGCATGAGAGAGAAAGGGAGAGAGGAGGGCATGAGAGAGAAAGAGAGAGAGGAGGGCATGAGAGAGAGGGAAGAGGGCATGAGAGAGAGGGAGGAGGGCATGAGAGAGAGGAAGGAGGGCATGAGAGAGAAAGAGAAAGAGGAGGACATGAGAGAGAAAGGGAAAGAGGAGGGCATGAGAGAGAAAGAGAGAGAGGAGGGCATGAGAGAGAAAGAGAGAGAGGAGGGCATGAGAGAGGGAAAGAGAGAGAGGAGGGCATGAGAGAGAGGGAGGAGGGCATGAGAGAGAAAGAGGGCATGAGAGAGAAAGAGAGAGAGGAGGACATGAGAAAGAAAGGGAAAGAGGAGGGCATGAGAGAGAAAGAGAGAGGAGGGCAGGAGAGAGAAAGGGAAGGAGGAGGGCATGAGAGAGAAAGAGAGAGAGGAGGGCATGAGAGAGAGAGGAGGGCATGAGCGAGAGGGAGGAGGGCATGAGAGAGAGAGGGAGGAGGGCATGAGAGAGAAAGAGAAAGAGGAGGACATGAGAGAGAAAGGGAAAGAGGAGGGCATGAGAGAGAAAGAGAAAGAGGGCATGAGAGAGAAAGAAAGAGAGAGACCATGAGAGAGAAAGGGAAAGAGAGAGACCATGAGAGAGAAAGGGAGAGAGGAGGGCATGAGAGAGAGGGAGGAGGACATGAGAGAGAGGGAGAGAGGAGAGCGTGAGAGAGAAAGAGAGAGAGGAGGGTATGACACAGAAAGGGGAGGGCATGAGAGAGATAGAGAAAGAGGGCGATATGAGAGAGAAAGAGAGAGAGGAGGGCATGAGAGAGAAAGAAAGAGGGCATGAGAGAGAAAGAGAAAGAGGGCATGAGAGAGAAAGAGAAAGAGGGCATGAGAGAGATAGGGAGAGAGGAGGGCATGAGAGAGAGAGGAGGGCATGAGAGAGAAAGAGAGAGAGGAGGGCATGCGAGAGAAAGGGAAAGAGGAAGGCATGAGAGAGAAAGAGAAAGCAGGCACGAGAGAGAAAGAAAGAGAGAGAGGACATGAGAGAGAAAGAGAGGAGGGCATGAGAGAGAAAGAGAGGCCATGAGAGAGAAAGAGAAAGAGGCCATGAGAGAGAAAGAGGGCATGAGAGAGAAAGAGGGCATGAGAGAGAAAGAGGGCATGAGAGAGAGAGAGAAAGAAGGCATGAGAGAGAAAGAGAGAGGAGGACATGAGAGAGAAAGAGAGAGGACATGAGAGAGAAAGAGAGAGAGGAGGGCATGAGAGAGAAAGAGAGAGAGGAGGGCATGAGAGAGAGAGAGAGAGGGAAGAGGGCATGAGAGAGAGGGAAGAGGGCATGAGAGAGAGGAAGGAGGGCATGAGAGAGAAAGGAAAGAGGAGGGCATGAGAGAGAAAGAGAGAGAGGAGGGCATGAGAGAGAAAGAGAGAGAGGAGGGCATGAGAGAGAAAGAGAGAGGAGGGCATGAGAGAGAAAGAGAGAGAGGAGGGCATGAGAGAGAGGGAGGAGGGCATGAGAGAGAAAGAGGGCATGAGAGAGAAAGAGGGCATGAGAGAGAAAGAGAGAGAGGAGGACATGAGAAAGAAAGGGAAAGAGGAGGGCATGAGAGAGAAAGAGAGGAGGGCAGGAGAGAGAAAGGGAAGGAGGAGGGCATGAGAGAGAAAGAGAGAGAGGAGGGCATGAGAGAGACAGAGGAGGGCATGAGAGAGAGGGAGGAGGGCATGAGAGAGAGGGAGGAGGGCATGAGAGAGAAAGAGAGAGGAGGGCTTGAGAGAGAAAGAGAGAGAGGAGGGCATGAGAGAGAAAGACAGAGGAGGGCATGAGAGAGAGGAGGGCATGAGAGAGAAAGAGGGCATGAGAGAGAAAGAGGGCATGAGAGAGAAAGAGAGAGGAGGGCTTGAGAGAGAAAGAGAGAGAGGAGGGCATGAGAGAGACAGAGGAGGGCATGAGAGAGAGGGAGGAGGGCATGAGAGAGAAAGAGAGAGGAGGGCTTGAGAGAGAAAGAGAGAGAGGAGGGCATGAGAGAGAAAGACAGAGGAGGGCATGAGAGAGAGGAGGGCATGAGAGAGAAAGAGGGCATGAGAGAGAAAGAGGGCATGAGAGAGAAAGAGGGCATGAGAGAGAAAGAGGGCATGAGAGAGAAGAGGGGGCATGAGAGAGAGAAGAGGGCATGAGAGAGAAAAGAGGGGCATGAGAGAAAAGAGGGCAGAGAGGAGAAAGAGAGAGAGGAGGAGAAAGAAAGGGAAAGAGGAGGGCATGAGAGAGAAAGAGAGAGGAGGGCAGGAGAGAGAAAGGGAGAGAGGAGGGCATGAGAGAGAGGGAGGAGGGCATGAGAGAGGAAGGAGGGCATGAGAGAGAAAGAGAAAGAGGAGGACATGAGAGAGAAAGGGAAAGGGGAGGGCATGAGAGAGAAAGAGAGAGAGGAGGGCATGAGAGAGAATGAGAAAGAGCGCATGAGAGAGAATGAGAAAGAGCGCATGAGAGAGAACGAGAAAGAGAGCATGAGAGAGAAAGGGAAAGAGGAAGGCATGAGAGAGAAAGAGAAAGTGGGCATGAGAGAGAAAGAGAGAGGAGGACATGAGAGAGAAAGAGAGAGGAAGGCATGAGAGAGAAAGGGAGAGAGGAAGGCATGAGAGAGAAAGGGAGAGAGGAAGGCATGAAAGAGAAAGGGAGAGAGGAGGGCATGAGAGAGAAAGAGAGAGGGCATGAGAGAGAAAGGGAGAGAGGAGGGCATGAGAGAGAAAGTGAGAGAGGAGGGCATGAGAGAGAAAGGGAGAGAGGAGGGCATGAGAGAGAAAGGGAGAGAGGAGGGCATGAGAGAGAAAGGGAGAGAGGAGGGCATGAAAGAGAAAGAGGGCATGAGAGAGAAAGAAAGAGAGAGGAGGGCATGAGAGAGAAAGGGAAAGAGCAAGGCATGAGAGAGAAAGAGAAAGAGGGCATGAGAGAGAGGGAGGAGGGTATGAGAGAGAGGGAGGAGGGCATGAGAGAGAGAGAGGGAGGAGGGCATGAGAGAGAAAGAGAGAGGAGGGCATGAGAGAGAAAGGGAGAGAGGAGGGCATGAGTGGGAGAGAGGAGGGCATGAGAGAGAAAGAGAGAGGAGGGCATGAGAGAGAAAGAGAGAGAGGAGGGTATGAGACAGAAAGGGGAGGGCATGAGAGAGAAAAAGAAAGGGGAGGGCATGAGAGAGAAAGAGAGAGGAGCGCATGAGAGAAAAAGGGAGAGAGGAAGGCATGAGAGAGAAAGAGAAAGATGGCATGAGAGAGAAAGAGAGTGGAGGATGAGATAGAAAGAGAGAGAGGAGGGCATGAGAGAGAAAGAGGGCATGAGAGAGAGAGGGCATGAGAGAGAAAGAGAAAGAGGGCATGAGAGAGATAGGGAGAGAGGAGGGCATGAGAGAGAGAGGAGGGCATGAGAGAGAAAGAGAGAGGAGGGCATGAGAGAGAAAGAGAGGAGAGCATGAGAGAGAAAGAAAGAGGGAATGAGAGAGAAAGAAAGAGGGAATGAGAGAGAAAGCGAAAGAGGGCATGAGAGAGATAGGGAGAGAGGAGAGCATGAGAGAGAAAGAGAAAGAGGATGGCATTAGAGAGAAAGGGAAAGGGGAAGGCATGAGAGAGAAGGAGGAGAGAGGAGGGCATGAGAGAGAAAGGGAGAGAGGAGGGCAGGGACGGAGGGACAGAGGGACAGAGGGACAGAGGGACAGA